>NC_069500.1:1362370206-1362670206 GCF_027579735.1 Bombina bombina
CAGGGGTGGAACTACTGGTGGTGCAGCAGTCGCGGTCACGACCGGCCCCCGGAGGAGGTCCCCCTTAAAGGGGGGCCAGCTTCAGAAAAAAAAAATGTAAATGTTTTTTTATTTTATTTATTTTTTTTAAACTTTTCTGCCTGCATGACTGACAGGCCGTCTTTAACAAATCGCTGATTGCGAAAGGGGCCCCAGTAACTGCTCCTGGCGATTGACAACATGCCTTGCCGGCCCTAATCCCCATGCCAGTCGTGCGGCGGTGGAGCTGGCTGCTGAGGGGGCGGGGTTATCTGGGAACTTTGTGTAGCTTGAAGGAAGTTCCTCCCACGCAGCAGCGAGAGAGGGAAGCAGTACCTCATGTTTCTGGGACAGTGGGAAAGCAGGGGACTCACAGAGCCTATATTAGGTAGGTAATGTTTTATTCAGAATTTGTAGGATTGATAAAGGCAATGTTTGTAATTTAATGCTATGAAGATTGCCCACCACTCAATAGCTTTACCGCACACCAGACAGGTTATAGTGACCCTGCTCAGACTAAATACTTTGCATAATGGTTCTTCAAATTTACAAAAATGAATAACCTGCTTTTACTTTTTAAAAAGCTGGTTATTAATTTTTGTAAAAATGAAGAACCATTATGCAAAGTATTTAAAACAAAAAAAAAACACAATAAGAAAGTATTCAGGCAATCATAGGCTTCGGTAGTTCCAGACAACTACTGTGAGCCTCCCTGTTACCATGTGAGATCTGCCTTCAGTAGTGGGGGAGGTGTCTGTTCCGTCGGATGAAGCAGATCCACTTAACAGGGCTGAAGTTGCTCACCCCTAACTGAATGGGGTCAACTGGAGATTGCAGGAGCCTTAGAGATCGGTATCTGTAGAGTGTCAAGGGCTGGAAAGAGCAGGTATAACGAAAACTTAAAAACAGCAAGCTGAGTGCAACCTGCCTGTGTGGACTGACGTTTAGTGACAGATCCATGCTTCAGTGATGTTAGGATAACATCTACCTGTGTCACTATCATTTTCCCATTTGCCTTACATTTTCTTGTCTTTTCATGTTTATCTGTTAATGTTGTGTTGCTTACTGTGAACTACTTGTGACTGAGTGGTCTCTTAAGCCGGCACACATAGCAGACAGTTTTTTTTTTAATTTGAATATATTGATGCCCTAGTTATAGTTCATACTATGGGTCACCATTCATAATTTCTTATAATTTACTAAGTCAGAGTCCATTTGAGATCTTATCATGTAGGAGTCACTCATATTGTTTAATAAGAATTGAGAGTTGAGACTATTATTGTTCAATGTAGTATATACTGTCTCTTTAAGACTGCATCTTATTTACTAAGTCAGAGTCCAATTGAAATCTTATCACGTAGGAGTCACTCATATTGTTTAATACGAATTGAGACTATTATTGTTCAATGTAGTATATACTGTCTCTTTAAGACTGCATCTTAAACTAAGTAGCAAGCCTATAGGCATTAATAGATTCTTATCGATGATACTCAGGGATAATAGTGGATCCACCTTTACAGCAATGGTGATTAAGAGAGAGAATCCTGCGAGTGGGTTAATGCAGGTTATGTGATATGAATAGTCACAATTTTGTAATGAAGTGTTTAGGCTTGTATTTTGTGTATTTGCCAGAATATAGTTTCTTACTATTTTTGATGGGCTAACTAGCACACACACTGTTTTCTCTTTGCCCCTTCTTTTTTTACTCTCTCCCCTTTTATCTGTGTGTGAGTATGTTTGATGTGTGCACTGTATGAGAGTGTGTGTGTGATATCTGGTTTGTATGGTGTGTATGGATGTATGGTGTGTGTGGTTTGTATGGTGTGTGTGATGTGTTTTGTATGGTGTGTGTGATGTGTGGTTTGTATGTTGTGTGTGTGTGATGTGTGGTTTGTATGTTGTGTGTGTGATGTGTGGTTTGTATGTTGTGTGTGTGTGATGTGTGGTTTGTATGTTGTGTGTGTGTGATGTGTGGTTTGTATGTTGTGTGTGTGATGTGTGGTTTGTATGTTGTGTGTGTGTGATGTGTGGTTTGTATGGTGTGTGTGTGTGTGTGTGTGTGTGATGTGTGGTTTGTATGGTGTGTGTGATGTGTGGTTTGTATGTTGTTGATGTGTGGTTTGTATGGTGTGTGTGATGTGTGGTTTGTATGTTGTGTGGTTTGTATGTTGTGTGTGTGTGTGTGTGTGATGTGTGGTTTGTATGTTGTTTGTGATGTGTGGTTTGTATGTTGTGTGTGATGTGTGGTATGTGTGATGTGTGGTTTGTATGTTGTGTGTGTGTGATGTGTGATTTGTATGGTGTGTGTGATGTGTGGTTTGTATGTTGTGTGTGTGATTTGTGGTTTGTATGTTGTGTGATGTGTGGTTTCTATGGTGTGTTTGTGTGATGTGTTGTTTGTATGGTGTGTGATGTGTGGTTTGTATGTTGTGTGGTTTGTATGGTGTGTGATGTGTGGTTTGTATGTTGTGTGTGTGTTATGTGTGGTTTGTATGTTGTGTGTGTGTGTGTGTTATGTGTGTTTTGTATGTTGTGTGTGTGTTATGTGTGTTTTGCATGTTGTGTGTGTGTGTGATGTGTGGTTTGTATGTTGTGTGTGATGTGTGGTTTGTATGGTGTGTGTGTGTGATGTGTGGTTTGTATGTTGTGTGTGATTTGTGGTTTGTATGGTGTGTGTGTGTGTGTGTGTGATGTGTGGTTTGTATGGTGAGTGTGTGGTGTGTGTTGTATGAGATTGTGTGTGTATGTGTTGTGTTTGTGTCTCTGTCTCTCCCCCTCTGTGTCTCTGTCTCTCTCTCCCCTCTGTGCGTGTGTCTCGTTTCCCTTCTGTGTATGACTCTCACTCTGTCTCTCACTCTTACTCTCTCTCATTCTCTCTAGGTTTATTGTATTAATTTGAGGGAAACTGTTTAAAAAAAAAAAAAAAAAAGCTTAAGCAGAGGTGTACAAGATCTGGAGGAGTTTTTCTCAAGCACTTTTGGAGCTTCATCTTATTTGTGAGTGTATAGAAAGTGTATTTTTGTTAATACAAATGTGTAATACACACATGTATAAAATATCAAATTACCCCCCATTTCTACATGAAATGTCAAATTTACACATTTTGGGACGCAAAAATATGAAGTTAAAAAATGGGACCACTTTGAAATTTCATGGAACCACTAGTTCTTGGGCAACTTTTTCAACCCCTGTGTGTGTGTATGTATGTATATATGTGTGTGTGTGTATATATATATATATATATATATATATATATATATATATATATATATATGTATATATATATATATATATATATATATATATATTATATATTGCACATACTGTGCCAGTAAGTACACTCTCCAGCAGCATATCTTGTGAAATATTAATATTGCAGAAGCCATATGTGTGTGTGCACATAGGTGACTGTTGGTCCTTATGAATGTCTATGACCCAAGGGGGGGGGGCCTTTATTGATTCTTGCACCGGGGCCCTGGAGTTTCTAGTTACACCTCTGAATCTGCTATATCATGCAGAGTCAGAACTGTATTCATTTATTTTGTTATTCATTGCAACTACTGTGCTGTTTTCTGTGTCACAGATACACACCTGTGCTGATTTCTTTCCTATGGCATGGAGAGTACACAATTTAATTCCAATTACTAGTGGGAATTCAACTCCTGGCCAGCCGGAGGAGGCAAAGACCACCCCAGCAGAGCTGTTAAGTGTCACTTTCCTTACCCATAACCCCCAGTCATTCTCTTTGCCTTTGTGAAGGGAGGATGTGTAAAGATGGTGTCTGAACAGATGTAATCCTTTTATGGGTACTTTTCCCTGCAAGAAAGGATTGGGGTCAAAGGATTGGGGTCAATTCCATGTCAATCTCTTTAGTAAGAGTAATGGTGGCTTATAGCAGTTAGAAGGTGGCAAGGTAGTCTTTGCTTAACTTCTAACATTAATGCTACTCCTATGTAGAAAACCAGGGTTGGTTACTATGTTTTTCCTTGTATCTTCAGGTCCCTGTCAGCAACCGGAGATAACTGGCACACTTGGAGCTGCTGTGACTGCTCCACAGCAGAAGACCCTGGAGGGTAAGTCCTTTTATATTTATTTCTACAGGAAATAATAACATGGAAAAGAGATGGTTGGGGACCTGGTGGGACCTGCTACCCTCATGAAGGGTCACTTTTTTCATACATATCTTATAGTTAAGATATGTTGCGGCTGAGCAGCTCACTGGTCTACACCCAGTGTGAGGGATAATATGCCGCTGCTTGTATTAAGTAGTCAGTTATCATATTAAGACCCAGGATGTATGGTGCCTGTGTAACTTAAAGAGTTACGGTTATAAGGCTCTTTTTCTATCCCTGCATGGTCCGTTTTACCAGGAACACGAAAATATAATGTACATATCAACAAATAACATATGGTTATAAAAATAAAAAATCCAAGCCAATGTGGCTGAATATAAATGTGTTAAGAGAAATTAGGAAAAAACGTAGGGCATTTAAATTATTCAAAGAAAATAGTACAGACTCAAAATTCCATATTTATAAGGAATGTAACAAAGCATGCAAAAAAGCAATCAAATTAGCCAAAATTGAAAATGAAAAATTAATTGCAAAGGATTCTAAAGCTAACCCTAAAAGATTCTTTAAGTACATAAATAGCAAAAAATCTAAGAAAGACAATATAGGTACATTAAAATGTGGGGAGGGTAGCATGATTAACAGTGACAGGGAGAAGGCTGAGATACTAAACCAGTTTTTTTCTTCAGTATACACAAGAGAGGAACCATTGGATGATACTTTGGAACAAAATAGAACATGCCAACCCATACCATTAATTGGGTTATGTATAGAGGATATCAGGAACAAATTGGATAATATTAAGGTAAATAAAACTCCAGGCCCAGATGGAATACACCCAAGGGTGTTGAGGGAACCTAGCACTGTTATAGACAAACCTCTACTCTTAATTTTTCAAGACTCCTTATCGTCAGGCATGGTACCCAAGGATTGGCGTAAAGCTGATGTGGTGCCACTCTTTAAAAAGGGAATTAGGGATGATCCAGGAAGCTATAGACCAGTTAGTCTGACATCAATAGTGGGGAAGATATTTGAAGGTATTATAAGGGATTATATTGATGAGCATATTTGTGTAAACAAGATTATGAGTTCTAATCAGCATGGTTTTATGAGAAATAGATCATGTCAAACTAATCTAATTAGATTCTATGAGGAAGTAAGTAAAAATATGGATAAAGGGGAATCAGTTGATGTGATATACTTAGATTTTGCAAAGGCGTTTGATACAGTGCCACATGAGAGATTAATGCACAAAATTAAGGGACTGGGAATAGCTGAAAATGTTAGTTTGTGGATAAATAACTGGATAAAAGATAGGGAGCAACGAATAGTAGTAAATGGATCATACTCAGATTGGACAAAGGTAATCAGTGGAGTGCCCCAGGGATCAGTGCTGGGCCCTATTCTTTTTAATATTTTTATAAATGACTTGGAACTAGGATTAAATAGCGACATCTCTATTTTTGCAGATGATACTAAGTTAAATTAGGTCATTAGGTCAGAGCAGGATGAACTTTCGTTACAAAGGGATCTGCAAAAATTAGAAGTATGGGCATGTAAATGGAAAATGAGAATTAATACGGGAAAATGCAAGGTTCTACATTTTGGACGTAAAAATAAGCAGGCAACGTATTATTTAAATGGGACAAGACTTAGCCAAACACAGGAGGAAAGGGATTTGGGAGTAGTAATAGATAACAAGCTAAAGATGGGTGCACAATGCAGGGCAGCAGCTTCAAAGGCTAATAAGATACTAGCATGTATTAAAAGAGGCATTGACTCAAGGAAGGAAAGCATAATTCTGTCACTATATAAAGCCCTGGTAAGACCTCACCTTGAGTATGGAGTGCAGTTCTGGGGACCGATTGCAAAAAAAGATATTGCAGAACTAGAAAAAGTTCAGAGAAGGGCCACAAAGCTAATAAGAGGATTCGAGAATTTAACCTATGAGGAGAGGGTAGCCAAACTGGGTCTGTTTTCTTTAGAAAAAAGGCGCTTAAGAGGTGACATGATTACTTTATATAAATATATTCAAGGCCCATATACAGAGATGGCAGAAGCGCTGTTTATTCCAAAAAAATTGTTTGTGACCAGAGGTCAAAATTTAAGGTTGGAGGAAAGGAGATTTAATCTCCTGCAACGGAAACGTTTTTTCACTGTAAGAGCAATAAAATTTTGGAACTCATTACCAAAGGAGGTAGTGAATGCCAATACCCTAGATACATTTAAAAATTATTTGGATACATTTCTGTCTATAAACAAAATTCATGGATATGATTGCTAGTATTAAATGGGTCACCTTTTAGTGGGATTATTTAAGATTAACTGGAGCTTTTTGTATATATTTTAGATTTGTATAGGTTGAACTTGAAGGACTTCTGTCTTTTTTCAACCTCATCTACTATGTTACTATGTTACTATGTTATTTGGGGCGGATCAGAGAAAATGTAAAATAATCTTTTATTTTATTTTATTTTATTGTATCCTCAGTAGCATTGGGACTAATATGGTAGTTATGGATATAACGGAGTATCTACACTCTAGTTCCTTTTTTCTACCATGTTCCTAATTTGCAAGCTACTTTGTATGTGTTCATCTTATGGAGGTGATCGCAATGCACGCCTTTTTGTCTCACTCTGAGGCAGCTTCTCAGTTAATATGAGGATACCGCCGACTGGTTTAGTGAGTCGTGATTTATGTGTGTTTGTAGGGGATCACAATGAATGCCATTATCATAGATCGGTTAGTGTGTTCTTCTTAGTAGCAGCGACTCTCCAGCTAGAGAAGAAACAATTGCTAGCTAGCTATCTGATTATCCTTCCAATATAGGAAGTTTATATCTTTAATGGTTGTGGCGTTTTCTTTGCCGGTATGAGCTTTACTGGCGGTTTTAGTAATTCACGCCCTTAGCTCTGACTGGTTTTTATTGTTGGTGCCGCCATTTTTTATCTGCGCACTTCACCTCAAGCTACAGCTAAGGAGTTTCTTTTATGGAAACTCTGGTGGGTGCTCTCATGAGAATTTTACAGAAATTAAGGCTGTAGTATTGCTTTTGGTACTTAAAATGTGTATAATGTAGTGTTGTTTCTACATCTTAGCGCTTAATACTGAAATTATTTTTATTCAAATTCTGCGTTTTTGCTGAAACCATGTTTCTCTGTAAACTTGTGATAGTTTCCAGTTTTTATTTTGCTTATTAGGCATTCAAATGTTGATGCACTTTTAGGTGTTCCGTAAAGCTTCTCAATTTTTAAGAAGCCTTTTAGATATTATCAGGGATTTCTTAATATTTACTGCCATCTGCTGTATCCCTTCAGATTTCTTCTGGTCCTATTGGCAGTGGTCAGATATTAGGGAATAGCAGTGGTGCCATACCTGGATGATATCTTGGTTCAGGCACCATCTTTTCATCTAGCAAAGTCTCATTTAAAGACATTGTTGTTGTATTTTCTACATTCTCTTGGGTGGAAAGTGAATCTGGTAAAGAGTTCCCTAGTCCAGGATAAAAGGATATTTTTCCTGGGAATAATTGTAGATTCCTTGTTCACGAAGATTTATCTGACGGAGGTCAGAAAATCCAATCTTCTTGCCTTACTCTTTAGGCGTATTCCCATCCATCAGTGGCAATCATTCCTTTTGCTTGGTTCTATTTGAGACCTCTATAGCTATGCATGCTCAGTCAATGGCACGGAGACCACTCAGATCTATCGTAGAGGATACCTCTGGATTCTCTATCAAGAGACTCTCTTTTGTGGCTTTTGCAGGACATTCTGTCTTAGGGTACATTCTTTCTAAGACATTCATGGGTGAATGTGACCATGGACACCAGCCTGTCAGGCTGGGGAGTAGTTTGGGGCTCCATAAAAGCTCAGGGGCCTTTGACTCAAGAGGAGTCTTCTCTTCCCATAAGCATCATAGAATTGCAAGCTATTTTCAAGCTTTATTTGCCTGACCTCATCTAGTTTTAGTCTGGTTTATCAGATTCCAATCGGGCAGCATCTCCTTGGAGGCATACACCTGCCACCAAAGTGGAACTTTGAGTTAGTATGCAAAGAAGGAGGTGACCCGCATTTTTCAGAGGGCAGATTCTCACAATTGTCTCCTATCTACCATCAATATTCCAGGGGTGGACATCTGGGAAGCGGATTTTCTAAGCAGACAGACTTTTCATCCCGGGGAGTGGGTTCTCCATCCGGAGGTATTCTTCATGATAACCCTCAGGTGGAGGGTCCGGAGTTGGGTCTGATGGCTTTGCGTCAAAATGCCAAGCTTTAAAAGTTGTCAGAGTATATGAATATTATGATGAATATTACATATGTGTACATATATATATATATATGTATATATATGTATATTTTATACACTGTATATGTTAGATGAGACCTCAGGATTAATTGAACATGAGTTTGTTGAACACAGCTTCTAATACACGTCTATCAGGATTGACGATCAGTAGAGCCTTTTTGAAGCATGACCCCTGTAGTGTAAAACACACAAACATTTATTTTCTAAAGGAAATAGCTCAGTGACCCTATTCATTTGACTATATATGCAGATTTTTATAACTTCAGAACATTTGGTGAGGTGAGAAAAGAATGTGTTCAAGGACCCCTTTGGAATTTGACACGTGTGATACAACAGTTCTATCTCACTGAATCTCTATTTGAAGAAGTACTGCAAAACCCCCTCATGGGGGAAGGTGACACAAATAAAATTAAATACATTTTGCAAGGGGAACAATGACAGTTTTCCATGTATGTTTGGAATGATTCATGATATATATATATTAAAATTAAGCACATTGTATTAGGTGGATGATTGCTGCAGGGGATATTTATATAGGAAATAAATTCAGATATACATAGAAATGATATATATGTTTTGAAAACACAAAAGATCTTACTTAGCCTCTGTGTGTTTGAGAACGTGAATAGATGTTTGTAAACCTGAAGAGAAGTGATCATTGACATTTGTTTTTGTTTCAGATCTACATAGACGGGATTTATGTATTCAGGAAGAAATACACAGAAATATTACATGCTACATCTGGGTGAATGCAGTATATCAGGAGTTTTAAATACTACTAATCTGGAGATATAAAAATAAGCTGTTATTTGCAAAGAAATGCCAGAATACTGATACAATTATAATGCATTTTAAGCTAATAATTAACAGTGTTAAATTATTTTAATATAATGTTAGATATATGTGATGTCTCATATCAAAACGATCAGGAAATTAATCTGATGCCGCTTCACCTATAATTGATATTGGGAAAGACTGGTGCAAGACATTATGGCAGTTATTATACATTTTAAAGAAAGATGTTTTAATGTATAACTGTATTTCTTTGTCATGCTGCATTTATTTGTACTGTCTAATTATAATGCTGCCACCCGGTGTTGCCACGAGAGAACTACAGCCAGAAAGATTTTTGGCTGTTGGAAATGGAATATCCAGTTATCCAATAGAGGGACAAGGTTTCGAAGGGCCACCCATATTTCACACCAATGATTACAATAATAAGTTGTATAAAGAAGGAAGGAGGGACACTGGTCTAGAGAGAGTTTTTGAACTGACTGAAACTGTTTTGCGTGGGACACAGTCAAACTACAAAAACAAAGTGGGCCATATTTCTCCTATTCCATTGCAATTACACTTATTTTATATGAGGTGTGAAATTGGATCTGTTGCAAAAATTTGGAAACTGGATTGCTGTTATTTGGGTGATGTATACAAAAGTTTTACTGTAAGATAAGTTATATGCATAGTCAATTTGTATTTAATAGATTTAAAGAAACAGTGTGTTTAGTTAGCATTTCACAGCCTATATATATATATATATTGTTTAAATCTGTATCTGATTGACCAAGTAACTCATCTATGCAAGTTCTGATATTGTCAGTTAATTTTGTATTAGGATAAATTGCAGTTAAATAGCAGAATATATATATTATCCTATTGTTTTATAAACACTGTTTAGAATTGTATTGCTTGGATGTTAAAGGTTTTTAGTCCCATTGTGTTAAATAAATAAAAGGCTGAATTGTGAAGGTATATCTTTCCGGGTTTTGTAAGAAGGATAGCATATCTTAAGAGTTGGTTTTAACGCATATAAATTTTGTTTCATTTCCTTTTATTGCAAATATACTTCAATATGTTTATGGATATTAACTAAATAAAAGAATTCAGATATTTATATTAATTGTATGGTCTAGTAGGTGCATGGTTGATAAGGGTTTCTATTTCTTTGTATTGTGTTTATAACCCTGCCATAAACTTATATATATTATTTGGATAGCACTGCTAAGATTTTCATAAATATACTGACATAATAATTGGAGGCACTTTTTCTGAGATTTATTAATATTCCATCATAATTGATATAATATATTTGTAAGTAGATAGAAATTATTGTAAAAGAGAAAAAAAAAAAAAAAATCATATTTCGATATTAATATTTTGAAGATATAATTTTTTTTGAAAAGTTGAAATATTAATTTTCATATTTCGAGATTGACATTAATATCTTGAAATATTATTAAAGATTAATTTTGAAAAATTAATACAAATATTAATTTTTCATATGTCAAAATTAATCAAAAATATTGATTTTTCATATTTTCAAAGTTAATCAAAAATATTAATTTTTCATATTTCGGAATATTAATTTTTCATATTTCAAAATTAATAATATTTTTGAAATATAAAATTTTTCCTTCTCTCTTTTTATTGTCAAAAATTGTATTAGCGTTTTAGTTTAACTAAGTACTAAACCAATATAATAATGTCTGTAGCCAGAAGTGACTCATTTAATTCTATACATAGCGATGAAATTGGTCCCATTACAATACCCATTACTAAAGGTCAGGTCCTTAAGAAAGATATCTTAAGTTACATTAAAGGGAAGTTAAATATTGCTGGTGAATTAAATGATTTTGTGGATATGCTTGAAACTAGGGCTAAAAATATTACCGTTAATAATAATATGTGGAATGAAGAGAATGAATTCTTCCAGGAATTATTAATGATTAATCAATGCAAAGCTCCCAAAAAGCGAGACGAACTAATACTAAAATCCTGGCCCCTTTTTATATGCATAATTGACGAAATGTCGTTTTGTGTCACAGACAAACGATTGCAAATACAGGAGCTAGAAAATAGTATTCGTTCCTCGCGCAGACGCGAAGAGGGTTTAAAAACAGCCAAAAATAAAATGGATGAATTTGCCCAAAACCTAGCCACCTTAGATAAGCACAATATGGACTTAATCGCGCAGATACAAGATTTAAATAAACAGCTTGCGCAAAGCCAGAAAGAATTAAGCGATTTAAAAAGGTCATATCGCCATAATGAAAACCCCTATATTAGCAATGAGAATAATACAGATAATGCTAACTCCTTTAGCGAACGCGTCAGGGACGAGGTACGAAAATATATAGAACAACATAGACAAATGACCCCTAACGGGTCAGAAGTAGATTTCCCAAATAGACAATCCCCTCAGGATGTAACTGTAGCGCAGCTGATGCGGGGGAGGGAAACTCTAACAGAGAATCTCAAAATAAGTCTGATAAAGTCTATGATTCCCATAAAATAATCACCTTCGTACAACGCGCAGTACCTATATTCTCCAATAAGGGAACAACATCTGTAATTGATCATTTACAGGCTTTTGAAAATGCATTAGCTATAATGAATGTTACAAGTGAGAAATTGAAAATTGAATTTCTGCCTTGGGTATTTGACAGTAAGCACCACAAATTCTTTGCTTCACTAAAGGATATGAATATTCATTCCTGGAATGGGGTAAAACGACAATGCAGAAAAGAATTCGGGCAATATCGCACTAAAACTGCCGCGAAGATAGCGGTATATGGTTTAAAGTGTCGTGCGAATCAGAGTCCAATCGAATTCCTTTCTGTATTGAAAAATGCGTACAGTATGGCTGAAGATAATCCCAGATTTGATGGCTCAGAATTTGTAAATTTATTTTTTGAAGCATTGCCTACACCCATCAAAATTAACTTAGCTAGAGATTTTGATGAGGACTGCTCATTGGAATGGCTGATCAAAGAGAGTACAAAATTATACTCTATTCAGCAGTCCAGTGAGCAGGGGGTTAAAAAGGAATCAAAACCCAAAATTGTAGCAGAAACTAGGGTGTCACCTAAACCCCTCAATTTGGAGTCTAACAAGAGAACTTATGCAGAGGTAGCCAGTCAAAACAGGCCATCTCCACAGAGGTTTAATTCTGCCCCTCCCCCTACACAGGTTGAGGCGCAGGGAGACTATAACCAAAGTGGGGGACATAATCAGGTGAATAATTACTCACAAAGAGAATACCCACCAAATAATTGGTATCCACGCAAGGGTAGATACAATAAACGGTGAAGATATTCTCAGGGTAACCAGACACCCCAGGTATATAATGCTCCCCAAAGTACTAATGCTGAACAAGCTGAACCCCAGGGGCAACCACGCCAGAATAGAAATAGCGGCCCTGATTCTGAGGGAACCCAATGGTCCAGGAATCAGTACAATGGGGCACCAAGAGATAGGCCCAGGGGTAGAGGCAACTTGTACAATTAGGTAGATATGCTGTTTACCCAGATAAATCAGTTGAGCGAACAAATCGCTAATATGAGTCAAAAATCTACGGCTCAGCAACCGAACAATACTTTTTTAGGAGTACAGCCAGTGGTCAGCAGTGGACCACAGGCACAGTCATAAATACTGCAGTATCACCTAAAGGGGAGGGTAGAGATATACAAACTGTAATAATAAATATCAATGATACTAATCATGTTATCTCCCCACAGACCGGAAACGGACGATTTGGCCGTGATGACAAGCAACCTCATCCGGGAAAAGTTAACAAATCTCTTCCCTTGCAGCTCTCTCCTAACCTTATCTCCACAGATGCAGTACAAAATAATCCAACCAACCCTGTCATAGAGGAAACAGGTAGGTATGAAGGTTCCTCTGCATCGAATGACACAGCGAATTCAGGTAAAACGTGGCGAAGCCCACAGATGTACAAGAATGCAAATTTTATGTGTGAAATGATAGAAACTGCAGGAAGATATTATGTACTAGTTGAGCTGCAAGATTCAGTCTCCAACCCTATCAGGGGATTAATTGACACTGGGTCACAGGCAACTATCTTATCCCACAGGTACTACACACAGCTAAATGAGCTAACACCCCACAAACCCAAAATAAGAGAATTTGACGGTTCTCTAATAGGTGTTGGGGGGTGACTCCCTAAAAGTCTACGGTACTGCCTGGTTAAAATTTAAATTGGGGAACAGGGTCATAAGACACCCTGTCATTATAGTGGATCTGCCAACTGATCGTTTAATTATTGGTAGTGATCTCCTGAAACGATTAAGCACCATAATTGATTGCATAAATAATGTAATTTGGTCGCAAGTTAAACGGCCTATCAATTATGAAAAATCTGGTATATCTCGCACCCGACACAGCTGTCACGTGGTGGAAGAGAAACCAGATGCTGTGGAGATTCATTTCAGGAATAACTCTACACCTGAAATCACTATTCTGCAAATAGATGATCAGACTCCTTTTAGTGGCTCTGATGGTAATACTTTTAAAATTTCGCCCGGAAAAATAGCGAATATCTCCCTAGATGGCGATATATTAACCATATCACTCCACAAGGGGGATCCTAAAATCCCTAAAGGGGGAGACCATGCTCAATACCTCACAGGGATTGAGAGAGTTAAAGAGGATCTATTTATCCCTATACAAGTGCATGACCTTGGTAAAACCAAGTATGCTAAAATAAATTTAAAACAGGAAGCTAGCTATATAAGCGAAGGTTTATTACCGCAAATAGCTGAACCTAAAGTGATTAAATATCTTTCTCCCCAAGACCACTGTGTCAACGGCCTGGATGACAGGTCTGAAAGCTATAACATCACAGCTAAGTGCTTATTATCTATCTCTATTGGTAATAAGTCAGTGAAGCACCTGTTTTTAGTTTTAAATACTCCCCATAATCAAATATACATTGGCAATGATATCTTACATAGATATGCCATACAAATAGATCTGATTAATTCTTGCCTTTGGAGCAGGTTAAAGGGGGACCCTGAAGTATTTCAGGATGAAAATGCAGCCCTAAAATCAAACCAGCAATTGCCATATGCTGTGAATATGCAGGTATCTAGCGATGTTATAATTCCTGCTGGGGCTGATAAATTTCTTTTACCCTTACAGGTAAAGAGAGGTCAGAAATTAAAAACTTCTGAAACACTGATTTGCCTCTCCCATAGAATACAAAATCTGGGTGTTACAGTAACCTACACTCCTATGGTGAATATTGGAACTATTCCAATACATATTATTGTACATAACATGACCCCACAGGATATAACCTTATCCAAGGGAACTACCATAGGATATGCACTGGAATCAAGTTATTACACTTTTGGATTCCAGAATAATGTAATTGGGCTAATACCTGAAGGATACCTAACTGAAGAACAATTAATAGAACAATCCTTTGCATCCATGCCAGAGGGTCTATTTAATATTCAGTCTATTTATCCCTTCAGCTCAGAGGAAGGCATCTGTAAAATTGAAGAAGCCTCTCTAGTGTTTGATCAGCCAATCAAACAGCAAGAGTACCCTAATACCCAGAGTCATGGGATCAATGTAAACTATAATCAAGGGGATCTCACCTCTAGGTTGGAAGAAGCCTATGAAATAGGACAGCCTGAAATCTTTCCAGGATTTCAGCAAATAGTCGAAGAGCAAATATCCTTAGCCAATGGCTGTTCTAGCGATGATGAACGCCAACAGCTGCGAGAACTCCTGATGGAGTACAAGGATATTTTCGCTAAGGATTCTTATGACTGTGGTACCACAGACTTGCACATTGCAAGAATACAAACAGATCCTAATGCGCCACCTGTATTTGTCAAACAATACAGACTTCCCTTAGCCTCATATGATTCTCTTGCAGAGATCATAAGGAATTTGGAAGAAAGAGGTATTATCAGACAGGTGCACAGCTCTTATAATAATCCTATTCTAGGTGTCCTTAAGCCCAATGGACAATGGCGTTTGTGTGCTGACTTAAGACAGCTAAACAAACGAGTATACATGTCTGGCTGGCCTGTACCATACATTGACCAGTGCCTAGCACAAATGCAGGGATCCAAAATATTCACTGCCATTGATTGTGCACAGGGATATTGGACCATAAAGGTACATGAGGAGGACCAGTATAAGCTGGCATTCTCTTTCCAAAAGGTCCAATATGCATTCCAGAGACTTCCATTTGGATACATAAATTCTGGACATGAATTTGCTGTATTCATGCATAAGGCTATGCCTGACGCACTGGAAAGGGGGACCTTATCTTATGTTGATGATGTTTTAATCAAAAGCACAGACTTTGAAAAACACATCACAGAACTTAAACACGTCCTCAGCCAACTTAAAAGGGCAGGTGTCAAATTATCCCTGCAAAAAGCTCAATGGTGCCGCACTCGTGTAAACTTCTTGGGACATGAAGTTACCTCTGAAGGATTAAATCCCCAAAAGAAAAAGGTGGAAGCTATAGTGAATTCTAAAAACCCAACTAACTTAAAGGAATTGAGATCATTCCTGGGTATGACAAATTATTCTCGCAAATTCATTGATAATTATGCGGAATTAGCTAAACCACTACTACTTCTTCTAAAGAAAGATGTGAAATGGCACTGGAGTGAGTCTCAAGAGACAGCCATCAGAGAGCTGAAGAGAAAACTCACTCAAGCACCTTGCTTAGCGTACCCTGAAGGTGGTAAACCTTTCTTCTTAGAGACAGGTTACACAGATATAAGCATGAGTGCTGTGTTATACCAAAAGCATGATAATTTGAACAAAGCCATTGCTTATGCGAGCAAAAATCTATCCCCAGTAGAAATACAATTTAGCGATTGCGAAAAAGCCCTCTTATCTACTGTATGGGCTCTACAAAATTTCCGCAGCTATATACAGGGCGAGAAAATTATTGTAGAAACGGCCCACCAGCCTTTGCTATATTTGCAAAGTGAGAGAATAAGAGATGGGAATCTGTCTAATAGCCGCATAACAGCGTGGACTCTTTCCTTACAAGGCTGGCCCTTAGAAATTCGCTACAAACAGAATAAAAAGAATCCAGTCGCACAAGGGCTTGCTGAGCTCCACGACTGTACTGCTAGAGATCCTGGGGAAGAATTATCAGAAGATGATTTTCTGGAGGAACAATTGCTTTCCCCATATAAAATATACAATGAGGACCATTGTCAAACATTACCTTGGGTGTATGTTGATGGTTGTTCTTACCACGCCACTATTGATAGTGAGCGCAGATTAGTCGCTGGCATTGGTATAACTTGGACAAATGGAGTCTCAAATATATCTGTAGGTTTCAACATTGGGCCAAGATCCAGTCAAGTTGCAGAACTAACTGCTGTTTTCAAAACCATTGAAATGGCTATCGAACATGATATTCATGAATTTGTGATCATAACTGACTCAAATTATGTGCGTGACAGTTTTGTTGAATACCTGCCAACTTGGAAAAGAAATGGCATGCAGAAAAGCAATAACAAACCAGTCAAGCATGGCAAATTGTTCTGCGAGATTGATAATCTGGTAGTATCCAATGATTTAACCATACACTGGAAAAAGACCAAGGGTCATTCCAGAGTTTTAGGTCCTGATAAGGAAGGCAATGACCTTGCGGATTCATTAGCCAAACAAGGAGCCATAACTGGAGAACTCCTTAATATTGACCACTTAATGGGTGCAATTCAGGTAGAAGCCATTACCAGAAACCAGGCAAAACAACAGAGTGAGCCTAACTTGGTACAATGGAGTCAGGATTCTCCTAGTGAGGACCTGATCACTAGTCAAAAAGAAGACCCCATTGTAGGCATCTTCTATAAACACATAGAAGATCCTGAAAGCAACCCCATCTCAAAAGATGATTGTATTGGCAAAGAAGATCTGAGAATCTTAATAAAATCTAAATCACAATTCAAATTACAGGATGGTTTGTTAATTAGAACCTCCAAAACTGGCATCCAGCAGTGGGTAGTACCCCCCAAGTTCCGAGGTCTAATGCTTCAACATGCCCATGATGCTCCCACATCTGGTCATCGCGGTGCCAAACTCACGTATGAAATATTGCGTGATTATGCTTTTTGGCCACACATGTTGAAAGATGTTCAAACCTACTGTCAAGGGTGTTTAATCTGCCCACAGTTCCAACCCACTGCACCAACGCATAGAGCGCCATTGCAAAAAAGGGGGATGGTAATGCCATGGTCAGATATACAAATTGATTTTATTGGTCCGGTAACAAGGTCATCAAGAGGTAACAAGTACATGTTAACAGTGACATGCCTGTTCACTAAATGGGTAGAGTGCATTAGTGCACCTAACAATAGTGCTGAAACATGTGCAGCATTGCTCATCAACCATGTATTTTCCAGATTTGGTTTGCCCCAAAGAATCGAATCAGATCGGGGGACCCACTTCACTAGCAAAGTGATGACCAAAATGTGGAAAATACTAGGGGTTAAAAGAAAGCTCCATATTGCTTATAGAGCTGCCTCAAGTGGTGGTGTAGAGCGTTACAACCAGTCTATTGTTAAAATCCTCAAAAAGTTTGTGAGTGAAACAGGTAAAGACTGGGATGTAAAACTACCTCTAGTCTTAATGGCATTAAGAGCAACTCCAAGTAGTGCTACCAAGATGTCACCTTTTGAACTGATGACTGGTAGAAGAATGGTTCTACCTCAGCATCTGCTGTACCGTACATCAGACCAAAACTTGATAAATGCTGCCAATACACATCAATATGTGGAAAACCTAAGAAAGCACCTGCAATATGCCTTTGCATTTGCTCAAAGGAATTTAGAAAGAGCCGCAACTGCCACGAAAACCTATTATGATCTCAAAACATCCAAAAAGGAATATGAAATAAATGATAAAGTTTATCTTTATAACTTTGGAAGAGGTCAGGTTAGGGAGAAGAAATTTCTTCCCTCATGGAAAGGTCCTTTTGTCATTACTGACAAAATATCTCCAGTGGCCTATAAAATACGGATCCCCAAAAATGAAGGTTTCATAGATAAATGGGTATATATCAATCAATTGCGGGCATGTCATCCCAGATCCCAACTACAAGTCATAGAGGGAGAATGAAGTGTCATATCCCCAAATGCACTAAAGACATACTGTAATTTAAAGATGCCTAACTGATAAACATGAAAGCTCAAAATAACAAACTTTCTTCATAAGAGACTGTCTATGAGGTATACGGTTGATCCTCATCAAATACCACTGACTTTAAGCCAATTCAAATACATGTGTCCTACATCTATTTGAAGTTGGAAGGGGGATTTATGTCAGAGTATATGAATATTATGATGAATATTACATATGTGTACATATATATATATATATATATATGTATATATATGTATATTTTATACACTGTATATGTTAGATGAGACCTCAGGATTAATTGAACATGAGTTTGTTGAACACAGCTTCTAATACACGTCTATCAGGATTGACGATCAGTAGAGCCTTTTTGAAGCATGACCCCTGTAGTGTAAAACACACAAACATTTCTTTTCTAAAGGAAATAGCTCAGTGACCCTATTCATTTGACTATATATGCAGATTTTTATAACTTCAGAACATTTGGTGAGGTGAGAAAAGAATGTGTTCAAGGACCCCTTTGGAATTTGACACGTGTGATACAACAGTTCTATCTCACTGAATCTCTATTTGAAGAAGTACTGCAAAACCCCCTCATGGGGGAAGGTGACACAAATAAAATTAAATACATTTTGCAAGGGGAACAATGACAGTTTTCCATGTATGTTTGGAATGATTCATGATATATATATATTAAAATTAAGCACATTGTATTAGGTGGATGATTGCTGTAGGGGATATTTATATAGGAAATAAATTCAGATATACATAGAAATGATATATATGTTTTGAAAACACAAAAGATCTTACTTAGCCTCTGTGTGTTTGAGAACGTGAATAGATGTTTGTGGACCTGAAGAGAAGTGATCATTGACATTTGTTTTTGTTTCAGATCTACATAGACGGGATTTATGTATTCAGGAAGAAATACACAGAAATATTACATGCTACATCTGGGTGAATGCAGTATATCAGGAGTTTTAAATACTACTAATCTGGAGATATAAAAATAAGCTGTTATTTGCAAAGAAATGCCAGAATACTGATACAATTATAATGCATTTTAAGCTAATAATTAACAGTGTTAAATTATTTTAATATAATGTTAGATATATGTGATGTCTCATATCAAAACGATCAGGAAATTAATCTGATGCCGCTTCACATATAATTGATATTGGGAAAGACTGGTGCAAGACATTATGGCAGTTATTATACATTTTAAAGAAAGATGTTTTAATGTATAACTGTATTTCTTTGTCATGCTGCATTTATTTGTACTGTCTAATTATAATGCTGCCACCCGGTGTTGCCACGAGAGAACTACAGCCAGAAAGATTTTTGGCTGTTGGAAATGGAATATCCAGTTATCCAATAGAGGGACAAGGTTTCGAAGGGCCACCCATATTTCACACCAATGATTACAATAATAAGTTGTATAAAGAAGGAAGGAGGGACACTGGTCTAGAGAGAGTTTTTGAACTGACTGAAACTGTTTTGCGTGGGACACAGTCAAACTACAAAAACAAAGTGGGCCATATTTCTCCTATTCCATTGCAATTACACTTATTTTATATGAGGTGTGAAATTGGATCTGTTGCAAAAATTTGGAAACTGGATTGCTGTTATTTGGGTGATGTATACAAAAGTTTTACTGTAAGATAAGTTATATGCATAGTCAATTTGTATTTAATAGATTTAAAGAAACAGTGTGTTTAGTTAGCATTTCACAGCCTATATATATATATATATATATATATATATATATATATATATATATATATATATTGTTTAAATCTGTATCTGATTGACCAAGTAACTCATCTATGCAAGTTCTGATATTGTCAGTTAATTTTGTATTAGGATAAATTGCAGTTAAATAGCAGAATATATATATTATCCTATTGTTTTATAAACACTGTTTAGAATTGTATTGCTTGGATGTTAAAGGTTTTTAGTCCCATTGTGTTAAATAAATAAAAGGCTGAATTGTGAAGGTATATCTTTCCGGGTTTTGTAAGAAGGATAGCATATCTTAAGAGTTGGTTTTAACGCATATAAATTTTGTTTCATTTCCTTTTATTGCAAATATACTTCAATATGTTTATGGATATTAACTAAATAAAATAATTCAGATATTTATATTAATTGTATGGTCTAGTAGGTGCATGGTTGATAAGGGTTTCTATTTCTTTGTATTGTGTTTATAACCCTGCCATAAACTTATATATATTATTTGGATAGCACTGCTAAGATTTTCATAAATATACTGACAAAGTACTGGTCAAGATCGAGAGGTAATCTAGCCTATCTGTTTCGATCGATAGCGGTACCTTGGATCTTTGGTCGAGCATTCCTGTTTTTTCCGTTTGCTCTCCTTCCACGAGTCAATGCTCGTTTTAATCAGGAGAGAGCGTTTGTAATTCTAAGAGCTTCTGCCTAGCCTTGCAGGATCTGGTTCAAGATCTGGTGAGGATGTCTTTTTTCCACCATGGAGGTTTCCTCTGCAGAAGGACCTTCTTCTTCAGGGTCCTTTCCTTCTCCAAAATCTGGATTTTCTGAAGTTGGAGATTGAACGCCTAGTTTTTGGCTAGGCGTGGCCTTTTCTGAGGAGTTCTTTATGCTTCAGGCTCATAGGATTTACCATATGATATGGGTATATATCTTCATTGGTGTGAATCAAAAGGTTTTTTCTTGAATCAGGGTAAGGGTAACCTGAATTTTGTCTTTCCTCAGGAGGACCTGGAGAAACGTTTGTCAGTCAGCACTCTGAAGGTTCAGATATTTTCCAAGTTTTCGGATCTGCAGTGTGATCCCTTACCTTATTTTTCATGTGGATAAGGTGGCCCTTCATTCTAAGCTGGGTTTTCTTCCTAAGGTAGTGTTGGTTTGCAATGTCAATCAGGAAATTATTGCTCTTCCTTTTTTTGTCCTTCTCCTTCTTCTCAGAAGGAATGCTTGTTGCACAACCTGGTCATTGCGCATGCTCAAAATATTTTTACCTTCAAGCAACTGAAGATTTTTGGTGATCTTCTGCTCTGGTTCGCTATTCTCTCTAAGTAGAGTAAGGGTCAGAAGGCCTCTTCTTCTCTTTTTCTTTCTGGTTGAAAAGTGTTATTCAGTAAGATTATGAGACAACTGGACAACAGCCTCCTGGGGACTTATGGCTCTTCTTCCTGGGCTTTCAAAAATGAGGCTTCTGTGGAGCAAATCTGAAAGACGGACAATTGGTCTTAATTGCATACCTTTCAAAATCTACAAATTTGTTACCTTTGCCTAGACTGAGGCTTCTTTTGGGAGAAAAGTTCTTCAAGCTGTGGTGCCTTCTGTTTAGGTCTGCATGTCTTGTTCTCCCTTCCTTTCATTCTGTGTCCTCTAGCTTGGGTATTGGTTCCCACTAGTAATTGGAATGAAATCGTGGACTCTCCATGCCATAGGAAAGTAAACAATATTTATGCTTACCTGATAAATTTATTTATTTCCGGCATGGAGAGTCCACGACCCTCCCTTATTTAAATGTAAGATGGCAGTTTTTTTGTACAAACCTTAGGCACCTCTATACCCTTGTGTTATCTTCTTTTTCCGTTTCCTTTGGCTGAATGACTGGGGTTTATGGGTAAGGGAAGTGACACTTAACAGCTCTGCTGGGGTGCTCTTTGCCTCCTCCTACTGGCCTGGAGTTGAATTCCCACTAATAATTGTAATGAAATCGTGAACTCTCCATGCCCGGAAATAAATACATTTATCAGGTGAGCATAAATGTTGTTTTTCTCTGTTATGCAGATCCACTACTAATTTACTTTGTAATTCAGAATCAATATGATTTGCTGAGTCATGCATAGTCACTAATGATTTATTATGTAATGCAGAGCCACTACTGTTTTGCTGTGTCACACAGAACCACTGCTGATGTGCTCAGAGCCACTACCTAACGGATCTGATATATGTCTTACTGAGCTAAACTGATTTGATATCATGCAAAACAACTATTGACTACTATTGACTTCTCATGTGCTATGTCATGCAGAACCACTACTGATTTTCTGTGTAAAAGAGAGCCACTACTGCTATATGATGAAGGTCACCACTGATTTGCTGTATAATATAAAAAACACTACTAATATATTATGTCATGCAGAATCACTACTAAACTATCTAATTGAGAGCCACTACTGTACATGTTAGCTATGTCACCATGCAGAACAACTACTTATATGCTATGCCATGCAGATTCACTACTATATTGATTTGATGTTTCATGCAGAGTCACTACTGTATTGATTTGCTATGTAATACAGAGCCCCTACTGATTTGCTTAATCATGGAGAGACACTACTGAATGTATATGCTTTGTCATGGAGAGCTACTACTGATGTTCCGTATCATGGAGACCTACTACTGACGTGCCGTATCATGGAGAGCTACTACTGTGCGTATTTGCTATGTAATGCAGAGCCACTACAGATTTGCTACATCAAGAAGATCCTTCTTTTACTGATTTGCTATCTCATTGAGAGCCACTACTGTACAGCACAGATATGTCATGCAGAACAACTACTTATATGCTATGCCAAGGAGATTTACTACTATATTGATTTGATGTTTTATGCATTGATTTACTATGTAATGCAGAGTTACTACTGATTTGCTGTGTTACGGACGGTGAACCATTACTCTACGGATCAGTGACGTGCAGTGATAGGAGGCAGGTGAGGCAGCACCTCACCTTTCCTATGTGTGTATTACACTTTTAAATTATGTTTAATAAAAAAAAAAAAATGTAGTTTATATTTATATATATAAAAAATATGTACCCCAAAATGTACCCCCCTTACCCCCCCACCCCGACTCCGCCACAGTCGCTACCATATTATTGTAATTAAAGGCTGCCTACTGCACCGCATCCATATCCATATTGCGCAAAGAAGAGGCTGCGAGCTGTTAAGCTGCCTTCCCATTGCGCAACATGGATATCTTGCTCATTAAGAGTATGAGCCACAAGAGCTAGCGCCACCCAGGGGTGCTTTTTAAGCTCTTCGTGGCCCATACGCTACCAATAGAGGCTTTTGTTCAAACAGCCTCTAGCCAATCAGGTCTCTCATCATAGTCAGTGACATCATGCTTGTGGAGAGTCTGGAGGAGGAGGCATGTCATATGCTGCACGGGAACACAGTAGTGAAGATGTTAGCACACATGTGAATGAGTGTGTGGTGTGCCGTGACTTCACTGAAGTTCAGCTACTTGTCCTGCCCTGGAGCCTAGAGGACCTGTTGCCGTTTTGCAACTGAACTGGCTGCAGTGACTGGTGTAGAAGACAAGACTCTTTAAGTACATGACCAGTCACCACACAGTGTCACATAAGCCGGCTGGTGACTGATCTGAGTGTGATCCAACAACTCTCATGCAGATGCGTGATGGGTATTAGAATTACTACAATATTCTTTCGCTTATGAATCATGTCTGTTTTTATTTATTGCAGGTAAAAGAGTTTTGTTACAAAACTTTTCCTTTACCTGCAATAAATAAAACCAGACATGATTTATAAGAGAAAGAATATTGTAGTAATTGTAAAACCCATCACGCATCTGCGAGTAATTTATTATTGTGTGCCCCAGAGACAGTGGTGTGTAACTTTAACTTTGTGGCTTCTGATTGCATTACAGTGGGCAGCAGTAGTTTGATAACTTTGCAGACAGCAGGACTTCACAGATCACTACTAATCTGTTTAGCAGTGCGTGGATAAGCTCCTCCCCTTTCTTAATATGGCCTGTGTCAACCTGCTCTTGTCTCTGGCTAGCAGCAGTATAGAGATCCGGTTAGAAGAACTTCCAGACCTGCACCCTGCTCCCCAGGGAGATTATTTAGTGCTGGGATAGGCTCCATCTCCTCCATCCTAACCTGGCTTGTTGCCCCGCTCCTCAGTCTGGACTGCTCTGTAAGTACTGGGTTGAAGGGGAGCAGCACATAGTGACTGTCAGTAAATACTCTGGGACTACACCACACATATTCAGGGGGGAGGTTTACAAGCCATTTGCTTTGAAGTGTGGGAATTTAGAGCAGGTTGTGCATTGCTTACATTCAGCACACATGGCTATTGCAGTACTGACAGCTGTGGTTGTGAAAGGCAGGTAAGGAAACCACATTTATTGCCCTCTGTGTTGCTTTCTGGCCAGCAGAAATAATGTTAGTGAGTAAAGTAATCATTTTTAGCAGCAGGGCAGGTTTACCTTGGTAGGTTTTTAATGCTGTGTTTTGAATTGCACGATTTCAGTCTGATAGCTGCATATGGCTATTAATTGAGTTGTTATTTTTTAGTTACTATCTGCAAACTATTTTACATCTGTATTTAACTCTGTGGCAGTAAAAGTATTGGAGGTTGTGTGTGTGAAATGTATGGTATTGCTTTAATTCTGTTTTTTTATTTAACTATAGTAATAGAGGAATAGATGTATGTGTTTGGGCTAGATCAGTATACACAGTGCAGGTGTAAGGGTGTGTGTGCCTTTAAGGCATCTTAATTTATTATTCCAAGAGAACTGCTTATCTCCCCCACAGCAGTGAGCAATAGAACCTTTTTTACACCGGTGCTGCTGCAGGAATCATGTGGGTGGAGCTAAAGGTAATGCTGAGGTCTGCTGCAAGTATCTCCTATATTATTGCCAGTGCTATAGAGGTCTGAAGGTGTTCACAGTAGCTGTATCTGTTCTTTGTAGTCTCCCCTCCTCACTGCTTTCATTTTCTCCATTCCCTCTCAGGGCTGTGTGATGTCTCTCATCCTTCTGGTAGCTATTTCTGCTGTGCAGAGCATGTTTACTGCAGGAAAACCTGCTTTCCAAAAGTTAAAATGAACTGATTCAGCAGCTGCTTGCATTATAGTGATCCAATTAAAACATAACTCCAATTTTTCTGTCTAAAAGTATGAGGTTGCCTGTATATGTAGGTTTTCTATGTGTGCACCTGTATGTGTATGCATCTGTATGAGTGTGTGTGTGTGCATCTGTATGAGTGTGTGTGTGCGCATCTGTATGAGAGTGTGTGTGCACCTGTATGAGAGTGTGTGTGCACCTGTATGAGTGAGTGTGTGTGCACCTGTATGAGTGAGTGTGTGTGCATCTGTATGAGTGTGTGTGCATCTGTATGAGTGTGTGTGCACCTGTATGTGTGCATCTGTGTGTGTGTGCATCTCTGTGTGTGTGCATCTGTATGTGTGTGTGTGTGCACCTGTATGTGTGTGTATGAGTGTGTGTGCACCTGTATGTGTGTGTGTGTGTGTGTGCATCTGTATGAGTGTGTGTGCACCTCTATGTGTGTGTGTGTGTGTGTTCATCTGTATGAGTGTGTGCATCTGTATGAGAGTGTGTGTGCACCTGTATGAGAGTGTGTGTGCACCTATATGAGAGTGTGTGTGCACCTGTATGTGTGTGTGTGCTTCTGTATGAGTGTGTGTGCACCTGCATGTGTGTGTGCATCTGTATGAGAGTGTGTGTGCATCTGTATGTGTGTGTATCTGTGTGTGTGTGCATCTGTATGTGTGTGTGTGCACCTGTATGTGTGTGTGCACCTGTATGTGTGTGTGCGCATCTGTATGAGTGTGTGTGCACCTGTATGTGTATGAGTGTGTGTGCATCTGTATGAGAGTGTGTGTGTGTGCATCTGTATGAGAGTGTGTATGTGTGCATCTGTATGAGAGTGTGTGTGTGTGTGTGCACCTGTATGAGAGTGTGTGTGTGTGTGCATCTGTATGAGACTGCGTGTTCTTAACCTACAAATGTGAGAATGTGTACAGTAACTAAAAGTAAAATTTTACTTGCAGTACTGTACAAATTCCCTAATTTGTAGGTTAAGAAATCCCAAGACTGGCCAAACAGATTGTTTACTGACATTAAATGATATTGAGAAGAATAGAAGCTATAGTACTTCATACATTTGATATTTTACTATAAAATAACATGTAGATCTATAGCTTCTATTCTTCTAAATGTTATGTGAAAAGTCTCTGCACAAAGTGGAATCTATTACTATAAGTACCTAACTAAAGCATTTCTCATTTTAACATGCTTATTTTGATTAGCATTGTTTCCAGCATTCTTCAGAGTGTGTGTGTGTGTGTGCATCTGTATGAGTGTGTGTGCATCTGTATGAGTGTGTGTGCATCTGTATGAGTGTGTGTGTGTGTGCGCATCTGTATGACTGTGTGTGTGCGCATCTGATTGTTCGATGATCACGCTTCAGAAGCTTTGCCATTTTAAGAGTGCTGCATCCCTCTGCAAGATATCTCACTATTTTTGACTTTTCTGAGCCTGTCAAGTCCTTCTTTTGACCCATTTTGCCAAAGGAAAGGAAGTTGCCTAATAATTATGCACACCTGATATAGGGTGTTGATGTCATTAGACCACACCCCTTCTCATTACAGAGATGCATATCACCTAATATGCTTAATTGGTAGTAGGCTTTCGAGCCTATACAGCTTGGAGTAAGACAACATGCATAAAGAGGATGATGTGGTCAAAATACTCATTTGCCTAATAATTCTGCACTCACTGTATAATCCACAAATGCACAATAAAAAGACAATGGACTTATTCTGAATTTCAAATTACCAGTAGATTCTTTTGAGAAATTTCAAAGATTGCTGAATTTCCCTGCCCAATGTATCATGTGACAGCCTTCAGCCAATTACAGACTCAGAAGAAATTGAAAATGGACGTAATTGGAAAAGTCTTTAAATTTGACAGCTCTTTATGAAAAATGAAAGTTTTTAATTTTGACGTTTGTGTCCCTTTCATTAAAATAGTTTAGCACAGAACTACATCACTAAATCAAAAACTTGTGCACTATCGGCTTAGGGCACCATTGAATTATACTGCACGCCTCCATAGAAGTCTAATTTGTGAGGGTTTAGCGCACTTGTGCTATCAGGCATGCAGATGTTAGCAAGTCCAGTCTATCGTTCAAGCTCTAAAAATATCTCTAGATTTGCATTATCAGCACGAAAATGGTAGCGCTATTGCTATGCTGAGTGATGCTAACTCACAATAGCTGTAATATTTATGGGGAATTAAATTTGTCCATACATGTATGAGTAATGCCTCACTAATCAAATTATCTTCTGTTACTCTCAAGCTTAGATTACATTAGTATATGGTTTAACTGATGAATTTAGTTATTTATTCTAATATGAAGACTGGTGTGATGTTATTTTTGTAATTTTTTATATTTTTGGACGTGTTAGTAATATATTTAAAATATTTTGGGGGGTTTCTGCATGATTAACAACTTTCCAATTATCATTCTGTAATAACTTTGGCTGCATTTGGGATGTTTGTTTATGAAAGGCTCTGTAGCAACTACACAGGAGTGTGTATGATGTCATGCTAACAGGGTATTGTGATGTAATAATGCTCTGAATTTATAGCTTCAGTAGTTCATTGTTTTCTTAGATCATTAGCCAGAGAATATTAAGAACAGAAGATACTGAGCCAGTTTTCAGTGAGAGGAAAACAGCAAGTGACCAGTGAGAGGAAAACAGCAAGTGACCAGTGAGAGGAAAATGGCAAGTGACCAGTGAGAGGAAAATGGCAAGTGACCAGTGAGAGGAAAACGGCAAGTGACCAGCGATAGGAAAACAGCAAGTGACCAGGGAGAGAAAAACGGCAAGTGACCAGTGAGAAGAAAACAGCAAGTGACCAGTGAGAGGAAAACGGCAAGTGACCAGTGAGAGGAAAACGGCAAGTGACCAGTGAGAGGAAAACGGCAAGTGACCAGTGAGAAGAAAACAGCAAGTGACCAGTGAGAGTAAAACAGCAAGTGACCAATGAGAGGAAAACAGCAAGTGACCAGTGAGAGGAAAACGGCAAGTGACCAGTGAGAAGAAAACAGCAAGTGACCAGTGAGAGGAAAACAGCAAGTGACCAATGAGAGGAAAACGGCAAGTGACCAGTGAGAGGAAAACGGCAAGTGACCAGTGAGAGGAAAACAGCAAGTGACCAGTGAGAGGAAAACAGCAAGTGACCAGTGAGAGGCAAACGACAAGTGACCAGTGAGAGGAAAACAGCAAGTGACCAGTGAGAGGAAAACAGTGACCACAAAAGAAGTAATCAATCACAATTACTTGCATTTAGATTGCATCTGTCCCCTGCTATCATGCAGAGCCCCTTCTAATTTACTGTATCATGGATATCCACTGCTGATGAGGTATTTCATATAGCGACACTACTAATCTGCTCGGGGTGGAACTACTGGTGGTGCAGCAGTCGCGGTCGCGACTGGGCCCCCGGAGGTCCCCCTTAAAGGGGAGCCAGCTTCAGAAAAAACTGCTCCTGGCGATTGACAACATGCCTTGCCGGCCCTAATCCCCATGCCAGTCGTGCGCCGGTGGAGCTGGCTGCTGAGGGGACGGGGTTATCTGGGAACTTTGTGTAGCTTGAAGAAAGTTCCTCCCGCGCAGCAGCGAGTGAGGGAAGCAGTACCTCATGTTTCTGGGACAGTAGGAAAGCAGGGGACTCACAGAGCCTATATTAGGTAGGTAATGTTTTATTCAGAATGTGTAGGATTGATAAAGGCAATGATTGTAATTTAATGCTATGAAGATTGCCCACCACTCAATAGCTTTACCGCACACCAGACAGGTTATAGTGACCCTGCTAAGACTAAATACTTTGCATAATGGTTCTTCATTTTTACAAAAAATGAATAACCTGCTTTTACTTTTTTAAAAGCTGGTTATTAATTTTTATAAAAATGAAGAACCATTAAGCAAAGTATTTAAAACAAAAAAACACAATAAGAAAGTATTCAGGCAATCATAGGCTTCGGTAGTTCCAGACAACTACTGTGAGTCTCCCTGTTACCATGTGAGATCTGCCTTCAGTAGTGGGGGAGGTGTCTGTTCCGTCGCATGAAGCAGCTCCACTTAACGGGCTGAAGTTGCTCACCCCTAACTGAATGGGGTCAACTGGAGATTGTAGGAGCCTTAGAGATCGGTATCTGTAGAGTGTCAGCAGACAGTTTTTTCTTTATTTGAATATATTGATGCCCTAGTTATTGTTCATACTATGGGTCACCATTCATAATTTCTTATAATTTACTAAGTCAGAGTCCATTTGAGATCTTATCATGTAGGAGTCACTCATATTGTTTAATAAGAATTGAGAGTTGAGACTATTATTGTTCAATGTAGTATATACTGTCTCTTTAAGACTGCATCTTATTTACTAAGTCAGAGTCCAATTGAAATCTTATCACGTAGGAGTCACTCATATTGTTTAATACGAATTGAGACTATTATTGTTCAATGTAGTATATACTGTCTCTTTAAGACTGCATCTTAAACTTAGTAGCAAGCCTATAGGCATTAATAGATTCTTATCGATGATACTCAGGGATAATAGTGGATCCACCTTTACAGCAATGGTGATTAAGAGAGAGAATCCTGCGAGTGGGTTAATGCAGGTTATGTGATATGAATAGTCACAATTTTGTAATGAAGTGTTTAGGCTTGTATTTTGTGTATTTGCCAGAATATAGTTTCTTACTATTTTTGATGGGCTAACTAGCACACACACTGTTTTCTCTTTGCCCCTTCTTTTTTTACTCTCTCCCCTTTTATCTGTGTGTGAGTATGTTTGATGTGTGCACTGTATGAGAGTGTGTGTGTGATATCTGGTTTGTATGGTGTGTATGTGATGTATGGTGTGTGTGGTTTGTATGGTGTGTGTGATGTGTTTTGTATGGTGTGTGTGATGTGTGGTTTGTATGTTGTGTGTGATGTGTGGTTTGTATGTTGTGTGTGTGATGTGTGGTTTGTATGTTGTGTGTGTGATGTGTGGTTTGTATGTTGTGTGTGTGTGATGTGTGGTTTGTATGTTGTGTGTGTGTGATGTGTGGTTTGTATGTTGTGTGTGTGTGATGTGTGGTTTGTATGGTGTGTGTGTGTGTGTGTGGTTTGTATGGTGTGTGTGATGTGTGGTTTGTATGTTGTGTGGTTTGTATGTTGTGTGTGTGTGTGTGTGATGTGTGGTTTGTATGTTGTGTGTGATGTGTGGTTTGTATGTTGTGTGTGATGTGTGGTATGTGTGATGTGTGGTTTGTATGTTGTGTGTGTGTGATGTGTGATTTGTATGGTGTGTGTGATGTGTGGTTTGTATGTTGTGTGTGTGATTTGTGGTTTGTATGTTGTGTGATGTGTGGTTTCTATGGTGTGTGATGTGTGGTTTGTATGTTGTGTGGTTTGTATGGTGTGTGATGTGTGGTTTGTATGTTGTGTGTGTGTGTTATGTGTGGTTTGTATGTTGTGTGTGTTATGTGTGTTTTGTATGTTGTGTGTATGTTATGTGTGTTTTGCATGTTGTGTGTGTGTGTGATGTGTTGTTTGTATGTTGTGTGTGATGTGTGGTTTGTATGGTGTGTGTGTGTGATGTGTGGTTTGTATGTTGTGTGTGATTTGTGGTTTGTATGGTGTGTGTGTGTGTGTGTGATGTGTGGTTTGTATGGTGAGTGTGTGGTGTGTGTTGTATGAGATTGTGTGTGTATGTGTTGTGTTTGTGTCTCTGTCTCTCCCCCTCTGTGTCTCTGTCTCTCTCTCCCCTCTGTGCGTGTGTCTCGTTTCCCTTCTGTGTATGACTCTCACTCTGTCTCTCACTCTTACTCTCTCTCATTCTCTCTAGGTTTATTGTATTAATTTGAGGGAAACTGTTTAAAAAAAAAAAAAAAAAAGCTTAAGCAGAGGTGTACAAGATCTGGAGGAGTTTTTCTCAAGCACTTTTGGAACTTCATCTTATTTTTGAGTGTATAGAAAGTGTATTTTTGTTAATACAAATGTGTAATACACGCATGTATAAAATATCAAATTACCCCCCATTTCTACATGAAATGTCAAATTTACACATTTTGCGACGCAAAAATATGAAGTTAAAAAATGGGACCACTTTGAAATTTCATGGAACCACTAGTTCTTGGGCAACTTTTTCAACCCCTGTGTGTGTATGTATGTATATATGTGTGTGTGTGTGTGTGTGTATATATATATATATATATATATATATATATATATATTATATATTGCACATACTGTGCCAGTAAGTACACTCTCCAGCAGCATATCTTGTGAAATATTAATATTGCAGAAGCCATATGTGTGTGTGCACATAGGTGACTGTTGGTCCTTATGAATGTCTATGACCCGAGGGGGGGGGGGGGCCTTTATTGATTCTTGCACCGGGGCCCTGGAGTTTCTAGTTACACCTCTGAATCTGCTATATCATGCAGAGTCAGAACTGTATTAATTTATTTTGTTATTCATTGCAACTACTGTGCTGTTTTCTGTGTCACAGATACACACCTGTGCTGATTTCTTTCCTATGGCATGGAGAGTACACAATTTAATTCCAATTACTAGTGGGAATTCAACTCCTGGCCAGCCGGAGGAGGCAAAGACCACCCCAGCAGAGCTGTTAAGTGTCACTTTCCTTACCCATAACCCCCAGTCATTCTCTTTGCCTTTGTGAAGGGAGGATGTGTAAAGATGGTGTCTGAACAGATGTAATCCTTTTATGGGTACTTTTCCCTGCAAGAAAGGATTGGGGTCAAAGGATTGGGGTCAATTCCATGTCAATCTCTTTAGTAAGAGTAATGGTGGCTTATAGCAGTTAGAAGGTGGCAAGGTAGTCTTTGCTTAACTTCTAACATTAATGCTACTCCTATGTAGAAAACCAGGGTTGGTTACTATGTTTTTCCTTGTATCTTCAGGTCCCTGTCAGCGACCGGAGATAACTGGCACACTTGGAGCTGCTGTGACTGCTCCACAGCAGAAGACCCTGGAGGGTAAGTCCTTTTATATTTATTTCTACAGGAAATAATAACATGGAAAAGAGATGGTTGGGGACCTGGTGGGACCTGCTACCCTCATGAAGGGTCACTTTTTTCATACATATCTTATAGTTAAGATATGTTGCGGCTGAGCAGCTCACTGGTCTACACCCAGTGTGAGGGATAATATGCCGCTGCTTGTATTAAGTAGTCAGTTATCATATTAAGACCCAGGATGTATGGTGCCTGTGTAACTTAAAGAGTTACGGTTATAAGGCTCTTTTTCTATCCCTGCATGGTCCGTTTTACGAGGAACACGAAAATATAATGTACATATCAACAAATAACATATGGTTATAAAAATAAAAAATCCAAGCCAATGTGGCTGAATATAAATGTGTTAAGAGAAATTAGGCAAAAACGTAGGGCATTTAAATTATTCAAAGAAAATAGTACAGACTCAAAATTCCATATTTATAAGGAATGTAACAAAGCATGCAAAAAAGCAATCAAATTAGCCAAAATTGAAAATGAAAAATTAATTGCAAAGGATTCTAAAGCTAACCCTAAAAGATTCTTTAAGTACATAAATAGCAAAAAATCTAAGAAAGACAATATAGGTACATTAAAATGTGGGGAGGGTAGCATGATTAACAGTGACAGGGAGAAGGCTGAGATACTAAACCAGTTTTTTTCTTCAGTATACACAAGAGAGGAACCATTGGATGATACTTTGGAACAAAATAGAACATGCCAACCCATACCATTAATTGGGTTATGTATAGAGGATATCAGGAACAAATTGGATAATATTAAGGTAAATAAAACTCCAGGCCCAGATGGAATACACCCAAGGGTGTTGAGGGAACCTAGCACTGTTATAGACAAACCTCTACTCTTAATTTTTCAAGACTCCTTATCGTCAGGCATGGTACCCAAGGATTGGCGTAAAGCTGATGTGGTGCCACTCTTTAAAAAGGGAATTAGGGATGATCCAGGAAGCTATAGACCAGTTAGTCTGACATCAATAGTGGGGAAGATATTTGAAGGTATTATAAGGGATTATATTGATGAGCATATTTGTGTAAACAAGATTATGAGTTCTAATCAGCATGGTTTTATGAGAAATAGATCATGTCAAACTAATCTAATTAGATTCTATGAGGAAGTAAGTAAAAATATGGATAAAGGGGAATCAGTTGATGTGATATACTTAGATTTTGCAAAGGCGTTTGATACAGTGCCACATGAGAGATTAATGCACAAAATTAAGGGACTGGGAATAGCTGAAAAAGATAGGGAGCAACGAATAGTAGTAAATGGATCATACTCAGATTGGACAAAGGTAATCAGTGGAGTGCCCCAGGGATCAGTGCTGGGCCCTATTCTTTTTAATATTTTTATAAATGACTTGGAACTAGGATTAAATAGCGACATCTCTATTTTTGCAGATGATACTAAGTTAAATTAGGTCATTAGGTCAGAGCAGGATGAACTTTCGTTACAAAGGGATCTGCAAAAATTAGAAGTATGGGCATGTAAATGGAAAATGAGAATTAATACGGGAAAATGCAAGGTTCTACATTTTGGACGTAAAAATAAGCAGGCAACGTATTATTTAAATGGGACAAGACTTAGCCAAACACAGGAGGAAAGGGATTTGGGAGTAGTAATAGATAAAAAGCTAAAGATGGGTGCACAATGCAGGGCAGCAGCTTCAAAGGCTAATAAGATACTAGCATGTATTAAAAGAGGCATTGACTCAAGGAAGGAAAGCATAATTCTGTCACTATATAAAGCCCTGGTAAGACCTCACCTTGAGTATGGAGTGCAGTTCTGGGGACCGATCGCAAAAAAAGATATTGCAGAACTAGAAAAAGTTCAGAGAAGGGCCACAAAGCTAATAAGGGGATTGGAGAATTTAACCTATGAGGAGAGGGTAGCCAAACTGGGTCTGTTTTCTTTAGAAAAAAGGCGTTTAAGAGGTGACATGATTACTTTATATAAATATATTCAAGGCCCATATACAGAGATGGCAGAAGCGCTGTTTATTCCAAAAAAATTGTTTGTGACCAGAGGTCAAAATTTAAGGTTGGAGGAAAGGAGATTTAATCTCCTGCAACGGAAACGTTTTTTCACTGTAAGAGCAATAAAATTTTGGAACTCATTACCAAAGGAGGTAGTGAATGCCAATACCCTAGATACATTTAAAAATTATTTGGATACATTTCTGTCTATAAACAAAATTCATGGATATGATTGCTAGTATTAAATGGGTCACCTTTTAGTGGGATTATTTAAGATTAACTGGAGCTTTTTGTATATATTTTAGATTTGTATAGGTTGAACTTGATGGACTTCGGTCTTTTTTCAACCTCATCTACTATGTTACTATGTTACTATGTTATTTGGGGCGGATCAGAGAAAATGTAAAATAATCTTTTATTTTATTTTATTGTATCCTCAGTAGCATTGGGACTAATATGGTAGTTATGGATATAACGGAGTATCTACACTCTAGTTCCTTTTTTCTACCATGTTCCTAATTTGCAAGCTACGTTGTATGTGTTCATCTTATGGAGGTGATCGCAATGCACGCCTTTTTGTCTCACTCTGAGGCAGCTTCTCAGTTAATATGAGGATACCGCCGACTGGTTTAGTGAGTCGTGATTTATGTGTGTTTGTAGGGGATCACAATGAATGCCATTATCATAGATCGGTTAGTGTGTTCTTCTTAGTAGCAGCGACTCTCCAGCTAGAGAAGAAACAATTGCTAGCTAGCTATCTGATTATCCTTCCAATATAGGAAGTTTATATCTTTAATGGTTGTGGCGTTTTCTTTGCCGGTATGAGCTTTACTGGCGGTATTAGTAATTCACGCCCTTAGCTCTGACTGGTTTTTATTGTTGGTGCCGCCATTTTTTATCTGCGCACTTCACCTCAAGCTACAGCTAAGGAGTTTCTTTTATGGAAACTCTGGTGGGTGCTCTCATGAGAATTTTACAGAAATTAAGGCTGTAGTATTGCTTTTGGTACTTAAAATGTGTATAATGTAGTGTTGTTTCTACATCTTAGCGCTTAATACTGAAATTATTTTTATTCAAATTCTGCGTTTTTGCTGAAACCATGTTTCTCTGTAAACTTGTGATAGTTTCCAGTTTTTATTTTGCTTATTAGGCATTCAAATGTTGATGCACTTTTAGGTGTTCCGTAAAGCTTCTCAATTTTTAAGAAGCCTTTTAGATATTATCAGGGATTTCTTAATATTTACTGCCATCTGCTGTATCCCTTCAGATTTCTTCTGGTCCTATTGGCAGTGGTCAGATATTAGGGAATAGCAGTGGTGCCATACCTGGATGATATCTTGGTTCAGGCGCCATCTTTTCATCTAGCAAAGTCTCATTTAAAGACATTGTTGTTGTATTTTCTACATTCTCTTGGGTGGAAAGTGAATCTGGTAAAGAGTTCCCTAGTCCAGGATAAAAGGATATTTTTCCTGGGAATAATTGTAGCTTCCTTGTTCACGAAGATTTATCTGACGGAGGTCAGAAAATCCAATCTTCTTGCCTTACTCTTTAGGCGTATTCCCATCCATCAGTGGCAATCATTCCTTTTGCTTGGTTCTATTTGAGACCTCTATAGCTATGCATGCTCAGTCAATGGCACGGAGACCGCTCAGATCTATCGTAGAGGATACCTCTGGATTCTCTATCAAGAGACTCTCTTTTGTGGCTTTTGCAGGACATTCTGTCTTAGGGTACATTCTTTCTAAGACATTCATGGGTGAATGTGACCATGGACACCAGCCTGTCAGGCTGGGGAGTAGTTTGGGGCTCCATAAAAGCTCAGGGGCCTTTGACTCAAGAGGAGTCTTCTCTTCCCATAAGCATCATAGAATTGCAAGCTATTTTCAAGCTTTATTTACCTGACCTCATCTAGTTTTAGTGTGGTTTATCAAATTCCAATCGGGCAGCATCTCCTTGGAGGCATACACCTGCCACCAAAGTGGAACTTTGAGTTAGTATGCAAAGAAGAAGGTGACCCGCATTTTTCAGAGGGCAGATTCTCACAATTGTCTCCTATCTACCATCAATATTCCAGGGGTGGACATCTGGGAAGCGGATTTTCTAAGCAGACAGACTTTTCATCCCGGGGAGTGGGTTCTCCATCCGGAGGTATTCTTCATGATAACCCTCAGGTGGAGGGTCCGGAGTTGGGTCTGATGGCTTTGCGTCAAAATGCCAAGCTTTAAAAGTACTGGTCAAGATCGAGAGGTAATCTAGCCTATCTGTTTCGATCGATAGCGGTACCTTGGATCTTCGGTCGAGCATTCCTGTTTTTTCCGTTTGCTCTCCTTCCACGAGTCAATGCTCGTTTTAATCAGGAGAGAGCGTTTGTAATTCTAATAGCTTCTGCCTAGCCTTACAGGATCTGGTTCAAGATCTGGTGGGATGTCTTTTTTCCACCATGGAGGTTTCCTCTGCGGAAGGACCTTCTTCTTCAGGGTCCTTTCCTTCTCCAAAATCTGGATTTTCTGAAGTTGGAGATTGAACGCCTAGTTTTTGGCTAGGCGTGGCCTTTTCTGAGGAGTTCTTTATGCTTCAGGCTCATAGGATTTACCATATGATATGGGTATATATCTTCATTGGTGTGAATCAAAAGGTTTTTTCTTGAATCAGGGTAAGGGTACCCTGAATTTTGTCTTTCCTCAGGAGGACCTGGAGAAACGTTTGTCAGTCAGCACTCTGAAGGTTCAGATATTTTCCAAGTTTTCGGATCTGCAGTGTGATCCCTTACCTTATTTTTCATGTGGATAAGGTGGCCCTTCATTCTAAGCTGGGTTTTCTTCCTAAGGTAGTGTTGGTTTGCAATGTCAATCAGGAAATTATTGCTCTTCCTTTTTTTGTCCTTCTCCTTCTTCTCAGAAGGAATGCTTGTTGCACAACCTGGTCATTGCGCATGCTCAAAATATTTTTACCTTCAAGCAACTGAAGATTTTTGGTGATCTTCTGCTCTGGTTCGCTATTCTCTCTAAGTAGAGTAAGGGTCAGAAGGCCTCTTCTTCTCTTTTTCTTTCTGGTTGAAAAGTGTTATTCAGTAAGATTATGAGACAACTGGACAACAGCCTCCTGGGGACTTATGGCTCTTCTTCCTGGGCTTTCAAAAATGAGGCTTCTGTGGAGCAAATCTGAAAGACGGACAATTGGTCTTAATTGCATACCTTTCAAAATCTACAAATTTGTTACCTTTGCCTAGACTGAGGCTTCTTTTGGGAGAAAAGTTCTTCAAGCTGTGGTGCCTTCTGTTTAGGTCTGCATGTCTTGTTCTCCCTTCCTTTCATTCTGTGTCCTCTAGCTTGGGTATTGGTTCCCGCTAGTAATTGGAATGAAATCGTGGACTCTCCATGCCATAGGAAAGTAAACAATATTTATGCTTACCTGATAAATTTATTTATTTCCGGCATGGAGAGTCCACGACCCTCCCTTATTTAAATGTAAGATGGCAGTTTTTTTGTACAAACCTTAGGCACCTCTATACCCTTGTGTTATCTTCTTTTTCCGTTTCCTTTGGCTGAATGACTGGGGTTTATAAATAAGGGAAGTGACACTTAACAGCTCTGCTGGGGTGCTCTTTGCCTCCTCCTACTGGCCTGTAGTTGAATTCCCACTAATAATTGTAATGAAATCGTGAACTCTCCATGCCCGGGAATAAATACATTTATCAGGTGAGCATAAATGTTGTTTTTCTCTGTTATGCAGATCCACTACTAATTTACTTTGTAATTCAGAATCAATATGATTTGCTGAGTCATGCATAGTCACTAATGATTTATTATGTAATGCAGAGCCACTACTGTTTTGCTGTGTCACACAGAACCACTGCTGATGTGCTCAGAGCCACTACCTAACGGATCTGATATATGTCTTACTGAGCTAAACTGATTTGATATCATGCAAAACAACTATTGACTACTATTGACTTCTCATGTGCTATGTCATGCAGAACCACTACTTATTTTCTGTGTAAAAGAGAGCCACTACTGCTATATGATGAAGGTCACCACTGATTTGCTGTATAATATAAAAAACACTACTAATATATTATGTCATGCAGAATCACTACTAAGCTATCTAATTGAGAGCCACTACTGTACATTTTAGCTATGTCACCATGCAGAACAACTACTTATATGCTATGCCATGCAGATTCACTACTATATTGATTTGATGTTTCATGCAGAGTCACTACTGTATTGATTTGCTATGTAATACAGAGCCCCTACTGATTTGCTTAATCATGAAGAGACACTACTGAATGTATATGCTTTGTCAGGGAGAGCTACTACTGATGTTCCGTATCATGGAGACCTACTACTGACGTGCCGTATCATGGAGAGCTACTACTGTGCGTATTTGCTATGTAATGCAGAGCCACTACAGATTTGCTACATCAAGAAGATCCTTATTTTACTGATTTGCTATCTCATTGAGAGCCACTACTGTACAGCACAGATATGTCATGCAGAACAACTACTTATATGCTATGCCAAGGAGATTTACTACTATATTGATTTGATGTTTTATGCATTGATTTACTATGTAATGCAGAGTTACTACTGATTTGCTGTGTTACGGACGGTGAACCATTATTCTACGGATCAGTGACGTGCAGTGATAGGAGGCAGGTGAGGCAGCACCTCACCTTTCCTATGTGTGTATTACACTTTTAAATTATGTTTAATAAAAAAAAAAAAAAAAATGTAGTTTATATTTATATATATATAAAAATATGTACCCCAAAATGTACCCCCCTTACCCCCCACCCCGACTCCGCCACAGTCGCTACCATATTATTGTAATTAAAGGCTGCCTACTGCATCGCATCCATATCCATATTGCGCAAAGAAGAGGCTGCGAGCTGTTAAGCTGCCTTCCCATTGCGCAACATGGATATCTTGCTCATTAAGAGTATGAGCCGCAAGAGCTAGCGCCACCCAGGGGTGCTTTTTAAGCTCTTCGTGGCCCATACACTACCAATAGAGGCTTTTGTTCAAACAGCCTCTAGCCAATCAGGTCTCTCATCATAGTCAGTGACATCATGCTTGTGGAGAGTCTGGAGGAGGAGGCATGTCATATGCTGCACGGGAACACAGTAGTGAAGATGTTAGCACACATGTGAATGAGTGTGTGGTGTGCCGTGACTTCACTGAAGTTCAGCTACTTGTCCTGCCCTGGAGCCTAGAGGACCTGTTGCCATTTTGCAACTGAACTGACTGCAGTGACTGGTGTAGAAGACAAGACTCTTTAAGTACATGACCAGTCACCACACAGTGTCACATAAGCCGGCTGGTGACTGATCTGAGTGTGATCCAACAACTCTCATGCAGATGCGTGATGGGTATTAGAATTACTACAATATTCTTTCTCTTATGAATCATGTCTGTTTTTATTTATTGCAGGTAAAAGAGTTTTGTTACAAAACTTTTCCTTTACCTGCAATAAATAAAACCAGACATGATTTATAAGAGAAAGAATATTGTAGTAATGTGTAAAACCCATCACGCATCTGCGAGTAATTTATTATTGTGTGCCAAAGAGACAGTGGTGTGTAACTTTAACTTTGTGGCTTCTGATTGCATTACAGTGGGCAGACAGCAGGACTTCACAGATCACTACTAATCTGTTTAGCAGTGCGTGGATAAGCTCCTCCCCTTTCTTAATATGGCCTGTGTCAACCTGCTCTTCTCTCTGGCTAGCAGCAGTATAGAGATCCGGTTAGAAGAACTTCCAGACCTGCACCCTGCTCCCCAGGGAGATTATTTAGTACTGGGATAGGCTCCATCTCCTCCATCCTAACCTGGCTTGTTGCCCCGCTCCTCAGTCTGGACTGCTCTGTAAGTACTGGGTTGAAGGGGAGCAGCACATAGTGACTGTCAGTAAATACTCTGGGACTACACCACACATATTCAGGGGGGGAGGTTTACAAGCCATTTGCTTTGAAGTGTGGGAATTTAGAGCAGGTTGTGCATTGCTTACATTCAGCACACATGGCTATTGCAGTACTGACAGCTGTGGTTGTGAAAGGCAGGTAAGGAAACCACATTTATTGCCCTCTGTGTTGCTTTCTGGCCAGCAGAAATAATGTTAGTGAGTAAAGTAATCATTTTTAGCAGCAGGGCAGGTTTACCTTGGTAGGTTTTTAATGCTGTGTTTTGAATTGCACAATTTCAGTCTGATAGCTGCATATGGCTATTAATTGAATTGTTATTTTTTAGTTACTATCTGCAAACTATTTTACATCTGTATTTAACTCTGTGGCAGTAAAAGTATTGGAGGTTGTGTGTGTGAAATGTATGGTATTGCTTTAATTCTGTTTTTTTATTTAACTATAGTAATAGAGGAATAGATGTATGTGTTTGGGCTAGATCAGTATACACAGTGCAGGTGTAAGGGTGTGTGTGCCTTTAAGGCATCTTAATTTATTATTCCAAGAGAACTGCTTATCTCCCCCACAGCAGTGAGCAATAGAAACTTTTTTACACCGGTGCTGCTGCAGGAATCATGTGGGTGGAGCTAAAGGTAATGCTGAGGTCTGCTGCAAGTATCTCCTATATTATTGCCAGTGCTATAGAGGTCTGAAGGTGTTCACAGTAGCTGTATCTGTTCTTTGTAGTCTCCCCTCCTCACTGCTTTCATTTTCTCCATTCCCTCTCAGGGCTGTGTGATGTCTCTCATCCTTCTGGTAGCTATTTCTGCTGTGCAGAGCATGTTTACTGCAGGAAAACCTGCTTTCCAAAAGTTAATGATTCAGCAGCTGCTTGCATTATAGTGATCCAATTAAAACATAACTCCAATTTTTCTGTCTAAAAGTATGAGGTTGCCTGTATATGTAGGTTTTCTATGTGTGCACCTGTATGTGTATGCATCTGTATGAGTGTGTGTGTGCATCTGTATGAGTGTGTGTGTGCGCATCTGTATGAGAGTGTGTGTGCACCTGTATGAGAGTGTGTGTGCACCTGTATGAGTGAGTGTGTGTGCACCTGTATGAGTGAGTGTGTGTGCATCTGTATGAGTGTGTGTGCATCTGTATGAGTGTGTGTGCACCTGTATGTGTGCATCTGTGTGTGTGTGCATCTGTGTGTGTGTGCATCTGTGTGTGTGTGCATCTGTATGTGTGTGTGTGTGCACCTGTATGTGTGTGTGTGTGTGTGTGTGTATCTGTATGAGTGTGTGTGCACCTGTATGTGTGTGTGTGTGCATCTGTATGAGTGTGTGTGCACCTGTATGTGTGTGTGTGTGTGTGTGTGTTCATCTGTATGAGTGTGTGCATCTGTATGAGAGTGCGTGTGCACCTGTATGAGAGTGTGTGTGCACCTATATGAGAGTGTGTGTGCACCTGTATGTGTGTGTGTGCTTCTGTATGAGTGTGTGTGCACCTGCATGTGTATGTGTATCTGTATGAGAGTGTGTGTGCATCTGTATGTGTGTGTATCTGTGTGTGTGTGCATCTGTATGTGTGTGTGTGCACCTGTATGTGTGTGTGCACCTGTATGTGTATGAGTGTGTGTGCATCTGTATGAGAGTGTGTGTGTGTGCATCTGATTCTGTATGAGAGTGTGTATGTGTGCATCTGTATGAGAGTGTGTGTGTGTGTGTGCACCTGTATGAGAGTGTGTGTGTGTGTGCATCTGTATGAGACTGCGTGTTCTTAACCTACAAATGTGAGAATGTGTACAGTAACTAAAAGTAAAATTTTACTTGCAGTACTGTACAAATTCCCTAATTTGTAGGTTAAGAAATCCCAAGACTGGCCAAACAGATTGTTTACTGACATTAAATGATATTGAGAAGAATAGAAGCTATAGTACTTCATACATTTGATATTTTACTATAAAATAACATGTAGATCTATAGCTTCTATTCTTCTAAATGTTATGTGAAAAGTCTCTGCACAAAGTGGAATCTATTACTATAAGTACCTAACTAAAGCATTTCTCATTTTAACATGCTTATTTTGATTAGCATTGTTTCCAGCATTCTTCAGAGTGTGTGTGTGTGCATCTGTATGAGTGTGTGTGCATCTGTATGAGTGTGTGTGTGTGTGCGCATCTGTATGACTGTGTGTGTGCGCATCTGTATGAGAGTGTGTGTGCATCTGTATGAGAGTGTGTTTGCATCTGCATGAGTGTGTGTGTGCATCTCTATGAGTGTGTGTGTGCATCTCTATGAGTGTGTGTGTGCATCTCTATGAGTGTGTGTGTGTATGTGTATGAGTGTTTGTGCACCTGTATGAGAGTGTGTGTGCACCTGTATGAGTGTGTGTGTGTGCGCATCTGTATGAGTGTGTGTGCGCATCTGTATAAGAGTGTGTGTGCATCTGTATGAGAGTGTGTTTGCATCTGTATGAGTGTGTGTGTGTGCATCTGTATGAGTGTGTGTGTGCATCTGTCTGAGAGTGTGTGTGCATCTGTATGAGTGTGTGTGTGCATCTCTATGAGTGTGTGTGTGCGCATCTCTATGGGTGTGTGTGTGCACCTGTATGAGAGTGTGTGTGCACCTGTATGAGTTTGTGTGTGTGTGTGCACCTGTATAAGTGTGTGTGTGCATCTGTATGAGTGTGTGCATCTGTATGAGAGTGTGTGTGCACCTGTGTGTGTGTGAACATCTGTATGAGTGTGTGTGTGCATCTCTATGTGAGTGTGTGTGCACCTGTATGAGTGTGTGTGTGCGCATCTGTATGAGAGTGTGTGTGCACCTGTATGAGAGTGTGTGTGCACCTGTATGAGTGAGTGTGTGTGCACCTGTATGAGTGAGTGTGTGTGCATCTGTATGAGTGTGTGTGCATCTGTATGAGTGTGTGTGCACCTGTGTGTGTGTGTGCATCTGTGTGTGTGTGCATCTGTATGTGTGTGTGTGTGTGCACCTGTATGTGTGTGTGTGTGTGTGTGTGTGTGTGTGTGCATCTGTATGAGTGTGTGTGCACCTGTATGTGTGTGTGTGTGCATCTGTATGAGTGTGTGTGCACCTGTGTGTGTGTGTTCATCTGTATGAGTGTGTGCATCTGTATGAGAGTGCGTGTGCACCTGTATGAGAGTGTGTGTGCACCTATATGAGAGTGTGTGTGCACCTGTATGTGTGTGTGTGCATCTGTATGAGTGTGTGTGCACCTGCATGTGTGTGTGCATCTGTATGAGAGTGTGTGTGCATCTGTATGTGTGTGTATCTGTGTGTGTGTGTGCATCTGTATGTGTGTGTGTGCACCTGTATGTGTGTGTGTGCGCATCTGTATGAGTGTGTGTGCACCTGTATGTGTATGAGTGTGTGTGCATCTGTATGTGTATGAGTGTGTGTGCATCTGTATGAGAGTGTGTGTGTGTGCATCTGTATGAGAGTGTGTATGTGTGCATTTGTATGAGAGTGTGTGTGTGTGTGCATCTGTATGAGAGTGTGTGTGTGTGTGCATCTGTATGAGACTGCGTGTTCTTAACCTACAAATGTGAGAATGTGTACAGTAACTAAAAGTAAAATTTTACTTGCAGTACTGTACAAATTCCCTAATTTGTAGGTTAAGAAATCCCAAGACTGGCCAAACAGATTGTTTACTGACATTAAATGATATTGAGAAGAATAGAAGCTATAGTACTTCATACATTTGATATTTTACTATAAAATAACATGTAGATCTATAGCTTCTATTCTTCTAAATGTTATGTGAAAAGTCTCTGCACAAAGTGGAATCTATTACTATAAGTACCTAACTAAAGCATTTCTCATTTTAACATGCTTATTTTGATTAGCATTGTTTCCAGCATTCTTCAGAACCACACAAAAGCTTTACTTCCTAGTTATGAATAATGAAACAACTTTGCAATATATTTTCATTATTTATTTTGCCCCCTTTCTCATGTAATTTAGCACTAAATGTTGAGCAATTTCTAATTATCAGAACATGGAATGCACCTTGCTTACTTCTCAAGGCTAATCCTGCTACATATCAGACCCTAATTGGCTTTAGTATATAACAGCTGCAAAACTCTTTATACTAACTTTATGATAGTGGCGAGCCTTGCTGTCTGAGAAACAAAGCCCAGATTAGCTTTTATATTTTACTTATGTTATCTAATTTGATTTTTTCTTTTGGTATTCTTTGAAAAGCATACCAAGGTAGGCTCAGGAGGAGCAATTACTTTGAGCTAGCTGCTTGGAGCTAGCTGCTGATTGGTGGCTGCACATATATGCCTCTTGTCATTGGATCATTTAATATGTTCAGTTAGCACCCTTCAACAAAGGATACCAAAAGAATGAAGCAAATGTATTAATAGCAGTAAATTGGACCTGCAACCTGCAAATTTAATCGCAAATTTAAGCTGCTTCTGTTGCGTTCATATATGTGTTTCTCCAGTGTATCATCGCCAGTGCCTCACCAGCCTCTGAACTCACTGCACGTCACGGATATGTTATGATGCAGAGCTACTACTAATTTCCTGTGTCATGCAGAACCACTGCTAATGAGGTATGTCATTCAGAGCCACTACTGATTTACTATGTCATGCAGAACCGCTACTGTATTGATTTACTATTTCATGCAAAGCCACTACTGATTTGTTTTGATGCAGAGCCACTAATAGTTTACTGTGTCATGCAGAGCCATTCCTGATGAGGTATGCCAATCAGAGCCACTACTGATTTACTATGTCATGCAGAGTCACTACTGTATTTATTTACAATGTCATGCAAAGCCACTACTGAATTACTTTCCTGATAAGGAAAGTCATTCAGAGCTACTACCAATTTACTATGTCATGCAGAGCCACTACAGATTTGCTTTATCATAAAGAGAGACACAATTGAATGGATATGCTCTTTCATGAAGACCTACTAAAGATTTTCTGTATAATGGAGAAACACTACTGAATGGATGTGCTCTGTCATGGAGAGCTATTACTGATTTACCGTATCATGGAGAGACACTACTGATGTGCCATATCATGGAGGGACACTACTGGTGTGCCATATCATGGAGAGCTATTACTGATGTACCGTATCATGGAGAGACACCAGATACTACTGATGTGCCATATCATGGAGAGACACTACTGATGTGCCGTATCATGGAAATACACTACTGATATGCCATATCATGGAGAGACACTATTGATGTGCCGTATCGTGGAGAGAAACTACTGATGAGCCGTATCATGGAGAGACCCTACTGATGTACCATATAATGGAGAGCTACTATTGATTTGCTGTATCATGGAGAGACACTACTGTACAGGTTTGCTATGTTATGTAGAACCACTACTGATTAGCTGTGTTATTAAGAGTCAATATTGAACTAACTTGCTTTGTCCTGCAGAACAACTACTGATTTACTATGTCATGCACAGTCACTAATATATTGATTTGCTATTTGATGTAGAGTCACTAGTGTACTAATTTGCTATGCCATACAGAACCATTACTGTATTTAGTTGCCATGTCATGCTGAACCACCATCATTTGCTTTATTATGGAGAGCCACTACTCTACTAATATGCTATGTAATGCAAAGACACTACAAATTTCCAGTGTCAGGCAGAATGACTATTGATGAGCTATGTCATTCAGTACCACTACAAATACACTATATTATGCAGAGCCACCACTCTTCTGATTTTCTATGCCTCAAAGATACACAACTGTACTGATTTGCTAGGTCATGAACATACACTTCTGATTTGCTTTATAATGCAGAGCTAATGATGATTTGCTGTGTCATAGAAAGTCACTACTGTAGTGATTTAACATGCAGAGCTATGACTGATATACTATGTCATACAGAGTGACTGCTGATTTTCTTTGTCATACAGATCCAGTAATGATTTGCTGCATCATGGTGAGACACTACTGAACTGATGTGCTGTCAAACAAAGCAACTACTGATTTGATATGTTTTGAAGAGACAGACTGATTTACTTTGTCATAAAGAGCCATTACTGATTTGCTGTCTAATGCAGAATCACTGCTATATTCAGGCAAGGTGAGCGAGGCGGCTGCCTCGTTCCCTGCGATCAGGGGGTCCCGCCGCCGCAAAGGTAATAAAAATATATTTTTAAATTATTTTTTTTCCACAATTTTTTTTTTTATTTTTTTTTTGCTGCCTTTTTTTTTTGGCACAATTTTTTTTTCAGGCAGGGGAGGAAGGGCAAGCAGTGCAGGCACAGCCAGGTGACAGCATCTGAATGATTAGAGGATATAAACTTTTATTCTCCAATCATTCGGTGCTGTCACTGAGATGGTCAGGGGAGGAGGCGGAGCACGGTACCGGGGGGCGGAACATGGCTGCCTGTCACGAGTCCGACTGACTGAAGTTTAGTCAGTGCGCAGCAGGCAGCAGACCATTGCAGACGTTGTGGAGCCAGGTGAGGAGCCCTGCCTGGTCCTGTGGCCCTATAGCGTGCGGTGCCGTGGGGGTCCTGGGGAGACCAGTCACACGACAAGAGAGTCTACTGTGGGAGGCTGGAAGGAGCACTGGGAGGGAGCGAGGCAGCAGGACCCTGTGGGCTAGCTGTGGGAGACGTCGAGCCAGATGGGTAATGGGACCGTCAGGGTCAGTACTGTAGTGTAGTCAGTGACAGTTTGTTCCTCTGAGTCTGAAAACTTTGATTAAAGATGTTCTATGTGGTTGTGTATGGACGTTTAAGCACATAAAATATTTATTGGAGTTGTTTCCCAGGTTCGCCTATTGACAAATCTATGTTTACAGTTTGGAAACTCTTTTTCAACACTTTACATTAAAAATGACTAGATCAATTTATTTTTTTAAGTTTTGAGCATGAAGCTATTTTTTATTTTCCCTGTTTGGTTACTATATGGTTATTTAAATTTGCAATATAAGGTTGTTCTACCAAACATTGATTTAGTGTTTTATGAAGAGCTTTTATCTGTCACTTAAAATAGTCTAAACATTCTGGAAACAAGGGAGTCTGGGTTCATAAACTGTTCATTCTGGCATATATGAAGACAAATGTATGCTATTCTGGCTACTTAAAATTCTAGTTGGTGTTAGAGAACGTTTCTTAGTTGATCAAAGGTATTAAAAAGAAAACAAACATTTTGGGGTCATGTTGTCCCATGTTAAAGTGACCTCAGTGTTAAAATCAACAGTGTCTATATTTTTGTGTCTGACCTGGTACCAGATAGTCGTGTCTGCACTTTAGATGCATTGTAAGTAAATTATATCCACTTTGTAGTGACACAGTACTTAGTCAGTCACACTGGGAGGGGAGAGCCTGAGGGGACACTGGTTGGGACTACTGTGGAAGGAACCTACTGGGAGCGGAGGAGGACAGAGGCTAGCTGAGCTCACACACGAGTAGAGTAGTCAGGGGCTGGCCTGGGCGGCCATTTTAATTTATTTGAAAATTAAAAGTGCAACTTATTATTGAGCCTGCTAAAGAAGTGAAGATGATGATGACCTTTCAATTATATTGTGTAGTTGGCTTAAATCGCATTTAAAAAAACAACAATCTAATTAGGCACAGCCTGGGCTGCAAGATATTTTTATTTTGTTCCTAAAGTAAATTTTAATTAAAAAAAAATATATAATATTCTTCTTTCCAGCACCAATTTGGTGCAGGCAAGCTATATGGTTAAATTGTAGAAAAGCCTGTTTGGCTATTAGACTTTTTTGAAGTGGTTTTGATGCCACAAGAGAAAAGGCATATTTCACCAATACAAAATGGTTTAAAACTTCTTTCTGTCAGTAGTTTTAAACCTTTTTGTATTGGTGAAATGTTTTTTATCTTGTGGCATCAAAATCACTTCAAATAGTCCAATAGGCAAACAGGCGTTTACACAATTTAACCATATAGCTTCAGCTTGCTAATCTATAAGGTCAAGATAATTGTTTTATTATGTAGAATATTTTTTTTTGTTTTTTTGAAAATTTCATGCTTCAGAAAAAAAATATCTTGCAGGCTGCAGCCCAATTAGATTGTTTTTTTTAATGTCATTTTAACAACAAATCAGTATACTTTTGCTCAGGGATGGGGCATAATTTTATTGCAGTGGAGATGGGGCATCATTTTATTGCAAGGGGGCTGGGGTTTTAATTTTATTGCTGGGGTATTTGCAGTGGGGCTGGGGGAATCATATTTTTGCTGAGGGGCATCATTTTTGTGCAGGGGGGCTGGGGGCATAATTTTATTGCAGGAGGCTGGGGGCATAATTTTAATGCAGGGGGCTGGGGTCATAATTTTATTGCAGGGAGCTGGGGCATAATTTTATTGCAGGGGGACTGGGCTTCATTTTATTTCAGGGGATTTCATTTTATTGCAGGGGGCTAGGGGCAGTTGAAGGGGGACTGGGGACATTATTTTATTGCTGGGGGCATCATATTTTTATTGGGGCATCATTTTATTGCAGGGGGCATCATTTTATTGCAGGGGTTTTAACAACAAATCAGTATACTTTTGCTCAGGGATGGGGCATAATTTTATTGCAGTGGAGATGGGGCATCATTTTATTGCAAGGGGGCTGGGGTTTTAATTTTATTGCTGGGGTATTTGCAGTGGGGCTGGGGGAATCATATTTTTGCTGAGGGGCATCATTTTTGTGCAGGGGGGCTGGGGGCATAATTTTATTGCAGGAGGCTGGGGGCATAATTTTAATGCAGGGGGCTGGGGTCATAATTTTATTGCAGGGAGCTGGGGCATAATTTTATTGCAGGGGGACTGGGCTTCATTTTATTTCAGGGGATTTCATTTTATTGCAGGGGGCTAGGGGCAGTTGAAGGGGGACTGGGGACATTATTTTATTGCTGGGGGCATCATATTTTTATTGGGGCATCATTTTATTGCAGGGGGCATCATTTTATTGCAGGGGAGATATGACGTAATTTTATTGCTGGGGCACCATTTTTGTGCTGGGGGCATCATTTTTTTGCAGGGGGGCCTGGGGCATATTTTTATTGCAGGGGGCATCATTTTATTGCAATGGGCTTCATTTTATTGCTGGGGGCATGACTTATTGCAGTGGGGCGGGGGGCATGATTTATTGCAGTGGGGCTTGGGGCATCATTTTATTGCAGTGGGGCTGGGGGCATCATTTTATTGCAGTGGGGCTGGGGCATCATTTTATTGCAGTGGGGCTGGGGCATCATTTTATTGCAGGGGGACTGGGCATCCTTTTATTGCTGGGGGCATCTGTGTATGTGTCTGAGTGTGTGTATGTATGTGTATATAAGTATCTCTATGTGTATTATATCTGTGTGTTTGTGTGGTACAGTGCATTACCCCATTTATTTTAAGTATTTTTTGTTCTGGGTAGAAGCCCCGGGCTGTCAATCTGCCTAGGGACCTGCACTTGCTAGAGCCGGCCCTGGTGTCTCTGTAATGTTCTTGTTATCATAAGAAAACACATAAAAATAAGGCCCAGTTCAACTCAACTGTTCCTAATTGTCAGCATAATTCTTAATTATATACATAAACAGTTGTTCCAATAGTACAAATGGTATATTGCAATATATACAATGTTATATATGATTTTATATATAAAATGTTGTGCATTACCTTAAATGATTTTTCTTTACTTTTTTTTTTTCATTTTAAAAGCTGTGGGGCGGGGTTGGGGACGGAGATTGGGCGGGGTTGGGGGCGGAGATTGGGCGGGGTTGGGGTGGATATTGAGCAGAGTTGGGGGCGGGGAGACGGGGGCCCATTTTGTCATCCTGCCTTGGGCCCCGTAATGGCTAGGGCCGGCTCTAGCTATATTGATTTGATATGTTATGTGTGCCACAAGGGTACTTATTTGCTATGTCATGCAGAGTCAATACTGAATTGATATGTTATGAAGAGACAGACTGATTTGTTTGATTTTAGTTATTTATTCTAATATAAAGACTGGTGTAAAATAAAATAATTTTGTATTTATTTATATTTTTTTGTACATGTTAGTAATATATTTAAAATATTTTGGGGAGTTTTCTGCATGATTAACAACTTTCCCATTATTCTGTAATAACTTTGGCTGCATTTGGGATGTTTGTTTATGAAAGGCTCTGTAGCAACTACACAGAAGTGTGTATGATGTCATGCTAACAGGGTCTTGTGATGTAATAATGCTCTGAATTTATAGCTTCAGTAGTTCATTGTTTTCTTAGATAATTAGCCAGAGAATGTTAAGAGCAGAAGATACTGAAGTCAGTTTCCAGTGAGAAGAAAACAGCAAGTGACCAGTGAGAGGAAAACGGCAAGTGACCAGTGAGAGGAAAACAGCAAGTGACCAGTGAGAGGAAAACAGCAAGTGACCAGTGAGTGGAAAACAGTGACCACAAAGAAGTAATCAATCACAATTACTTCCATTAAGAATGCCTCTGTCCCCTGCTATCATGCAGAGCCACTACTAATTTCCTGTGTCATGAAGATCCACTGCTAATGAGGTATTTCATTTAGAGGCACTACTAATGTACTATATCATGCAGAGTCACTACTGTTTTGATTTATTTTGTCATTCATTGCAACTACTGTATTATTTTCTGTGTCAGAGAGATACACAACTGTGCTGATTTTCTATATTATGCAGATCCACTACTAATTTACTTTGTAATTCAGAACCAATACTGATTTTCTGTGCCATACAGAGTCACTAATAATTTGCTTTGTTGTGCAGAGACATTACTGTAATGATTTGCAGTGTCACACAGAACCACTGATGTACGCAGAGCCACTAACCTACAGATTTGATAAATGTCATACTGAGCCACTGCTAAACTGATTTGACTACTCATTTGCTATGTCATGCAGAACCAGTAATGATTTTCTGTGTCACAGAGAGCCACTACTGCTACATGATGAAGGTCACCACTGATTTGCTGTATAATAAAAAGAACCCTACTAATATATTATATGATGCAGAATCACTACTAAACTGATTTCCTATCTCATGCAGAGCCACTACAGATTTGCTACATCAAGGAGATCCTTCTTTTACTGATTTGCTATCTCTTTGAGAGCCACAAATGTACAGCACAGATATGTGTTGCAGAACAACTACTTATATGCTATGCCATGGAGATTGACTGCTATACTGTTTTGATGTTTCATGCAGAGTCACTACTTTATTGATTTGCTATGTAATGCAGAGTTACTACTGATTTGCTGTGTTACGAACGGTGAAGCATTACACTATTTGTTATGAGTCACTTCTATTTTCCTGTGTCATGCAGAGCCACTGCTGATGAGGTATGCCATTCAGAGACACTACTGATTTACGATTGTCATGCAGAGCCACTGCTGTATTGATTAACTATTTCATGCAAAGCCACTACTGATTTGCCACTACTGATTTGCTTTGATGCAGAGCCATTACTAATTTCCTTTGTAATGCAGAGCCACTCCTGATTTACTACGTCATGCAGAGTCAGTACTGTACTTATTTACTATCGGCTAGATTTAGAGTTCTGCGGCCAAAGGGGTGCGTTAGCTACGCGTGTTTTTTTCCCCCTGCACCTTTTAAATACCGCTGGTATTTAGAGTTCACAGAAGGCTGCGTTAGGCTCCAAAAAGGGAGCGTAGAGCATAATTTACCGCCACTGCAACTCTAAATACCAGCGGTGCTTACGGACGCGGCCAGCTTCAAGAACGTGCTCATGCACGATTCCCCCATAGGAAACAATGGGGCAGTTTGAGCTGAAAAAAAACCTAACACCTGCAAAAAAGCTCCTAACGCAGCCCCATTGTTTCCTATGGGGAAACACTTCCTAAGTCTGCACCTAACACCCTAACATGTACCCCGAGTCTAAACACCCCTAACCTTACACTTATTAACCCCTAATCTGCCGCCCCCGCTATCGCTGACCCCTGCATATTATTATTAACCCCTAATCTGCCGCTCCGTACACCGCCGCAACTTACATTATAGCTATGTACCCCTAATCTGCTGCCCCTAACACCGCCGACCCCTATATTATATTTATTAACCCCTAATCTGCCCCCCCACATCGCCACCACTCTAATACATTTTTTTAACCCCTAATCTGCCGACCGCACACCGCCGCAACCTACATTATCCCTATGTACCCCTAATCTGCTGCCCCTAACACCGCCGACCCCTACATAATATTTATTAACCCCTAATCTGCCCACCCCAACGTCACCGCTACCTTACCTACAATTATTAACCCCTAATCTGCCGACCGGACCTCACCGCTACTCTAATAAATGTATTAACCCCTAAAGCTAAGTCTAACCCTAACACTAACACCCCCCTAAATTAAATATAATTTTAATCTAACGAAATAAAATAAATCTTATTAAATAAATTATTCCTATTTAAAGCTAAATACTTACCTGTAAAATAAACCCTAATATAGCTACAATATAAATAATAATTATATTGTAGCTATTTTAGGATTAATATTTATTTTACAGGCAACTTTGTATTTATTTTAACCAGGTACAATAGCTATTAAATAGTTAATAACTATTTAATAGCTAACTAGTTAAAATAATTACAAAATTACCTGTAAAATAAATCCTAACCTAAGTTAAACCTAACACTACACTATCAATAAATTAATTACCTACAAATACCTACGAATAAATACAATTAAATAAACTAACCAAAGTACAAAAAATAAAAAAAGAACTAAGTTACAAAAAATAAAAAAATAATTTACAAACATTATAAAAATATTACAACAATTTAAAGCTAATTACACCTACTCTAAGCCCCCTAATAAAATAACAAAGCCCCCCAAAATAAAAAAATGCCCTACCCTATTCTAAAATAAAAATTGAAAAGCTCTTTTACCTTATCAGCCCTTAAAAGGGCCTTTTGCGGGGCATGCTCCAAAGAATTCTGCTCTTTTGCCTGTAAAAAAAAACATACAATACCCCCCCCCCAACATTACAACCCACATACCCCTAATCTAACCCAAACCCCCCTTAAATAAACCTAACACTAAGCCCCTGAAGATCTTCCTACCTTATCTTCACCACGCCGGGTATCACCGATCCGTCCAGAAGAGGCTCCAAAGTCTTCATCCTATCCGGGCAATGTCTTCATCCAAGCGGGGGCTGAAGAGGTCCATCATCGGGCTGGGAAGGTCCATCATCCGGCTGAAGTCTTCATCCAAGCGGGGGCTGAAGAGGTCCATCATCCGGCTGAAGTCTTCTATCAAGCGGCATCTTCAATCTTCTTTCTTCCGGCTCCATCTTCATCCCGCCGACGCGGAATATCCATCCTGGCCAATCAGATTGTTCCGATCAGCCAATAGAATGCAAGCTCAATCTGATTGGCTGATTGGATCAGCCAATCGGATTGAACTTGAATCTGATTGGCTGATTCCATCAGCCAATCAGAATTTTCCTACCTTAATTCCGATTGGCCGATAGAATCCTATCAACCAATCAGAATTCGAGGGACGCCATCTTGGATGACGTCCCTTAAAGGAACCGTCATTCGTCGGGAAGTCGTCGGCCAGGATGGATGTTCCGCGTCGGCGGGATGAAGATGGAGCCGGAAGAAAGAAGATTGAAGATGCCGCTTGATAGAAGACTTCAGCCAGATGATGGACCTCTTCAGCCCCCGCTTGGATGAAGACTTCAGCCGGATGATGGACCTTCCCAGCCCGATGATGGACCTCTTCAGCCCCCGCTTGGATGAAGACATTGCCCGGATAGGATGAAGACTTTGGAGCCTCTTCTGGACGGATCTTCAGCCCGATGATGGACCTCTTCAGCCCCCACTTGGATGAAGACATCGCCCGGATAGGATGAAGACTTCGGAGCCTATTCTGGACGGATCGGTGATACCCGGCGTGGTGAAGATAAGGTAGGAAGATCTTCAGGGGCTTAGTGTTAGGTTTATTTAAGGGGGGTTTGGGTTAGATTAGGGGTATGTGGGTGGTGGGTTGTAATGTTGGGTGGGGGGGTATTGTATGTTTTTTTTACAGGCAAAAGAGCAGAATTCTTTGGGGCATGCCACGCAAAAGGCCCTTTTAAGGGCTGGTAAGGTAAAAGAGCTTTTCAATTTTTATTTTAGAATAGGGTAGGGCATTTTTTTATTTTGGGGGGCTTTGTTATTTTATTAGGGGGCTTAGAGTAGGTGTAATTAGCTTAAAATTGTTGTAATATTTTTATAATGTTTGTAAATTATTTTTTTAATTTTTGTAACAGTTCTTTTTTTATTTTTTGTACTTTGGTTAGTTTATTTAATTGTATTTATTTGTAGGTATTTGTAGGTAATTAATTTATTGATAGTGTAGTGTTAGGTTTAATTGTAACTTAGGTTAGGATTTATTTTAAAGGTAATTTTGTAATTTTTTTAACTAGGTAGCTATTAAATAGTTATTAACTATTTAATAGCTATTGTACCTGGTTAAAATAAATACAAAGTTGCCTGTAAAATAAATATTAATCCTAAAATAGCTACATATAATTATTATTTATATTGTAGCTATATTAGGGTTTATTTTACAGGTAAGTATTTAGCTTTAAATAGGAATAATTTATTTAATAAGATTTATTTTATTTCGTTAGATAAAAATTATATTTAACTTAGGGGGTGTTAGTGTTAGGGTTAGACTTAGCTTTAGGGGTTAATACATTTATTAGAGTAGCAGTGAGGTCCGGTCGGCAGATTGGGGGTTAATAATTGTAGATAGGTGGCGGCAACATTGGGGGGGGCAGATTAGGGGTTAATAAATATTATGTAGGGGTCGGCGGTGTTAGGGGCAGCAGATTAGGGGTACATAGGGATAATGTAGGTTGCGGCGGTGTGCGGTCGGCAGATTAGGGGTTAAAAAAAATTATTAGAGTGGCGGCGATGTGGGGGGGACCTCGGTTTAGGGGTACATAGGTAGTTTATGGGTGTTAGTGTACTTTAGAGCACAGTAGTTAAGAGCTTTTTGAACCGGTGTTAGCCCAGAAAGCTCTTAACTCCTTGCTTTTCTCTGCGGCTGGAGTTTTGTCGTTAGATTTCTAACGCTCACTTCAGCCAAGACTCTAAATACCGGCGTTAGAAAGATCCCATTGAAAAGATAGGATACGCAATTGGCGTAAGGGGATCTGTGGTATGGAAAAGTCGCGGCTGGAAAGTGAGCGTTAGACCCTTTCCTGACTGACTTTAAATACCAGCGGGCAGCCAAAACCAGCGTTAGGACCCCCTAACGCTGGTTTTGATGGCTAACGCAGAACTCTAAATCTAGGCGTATGTCATGCAAAGCCACTACTGATTTGTTATGATGCAGAACTACTCATTATGAGGCACTTCATTCAGAGCCACTACCAATTTACTATGTCATGCAGAGCCACTACTGATTTGCTATGGAGAGAGAATATCATGGAGAGACACTGCTGAATGGATATGCTCGGTGATGGAGAGCAACTACTGATTTTCTGTGTCATGGAGAGACACTACAGATGTGCCGTATCATGAAGAGCTACTACTGATGTACCACATCATGGAGAGCTACTATTGATGTGCCGTATCATGGAGAGACACTTCTGTGCATATTTGCTATGTAATGCAGAGCCACTACAGATTTGCTACATCAAGGAGATCCTTCTTTTACAGATTCTCTATCTCATTGAGAGCCACTACTGTACAGCACAGCTATGTCATGCAGAACAATTACTTATATGCTATGCCATGGAGATTCACTACTATACTGATTTGATGTTTCATGCAGAGCCACTACTTTATTGATTTGCTATGTAATGCAGAGTTACTACTGATTTGCTGTGTTACGGACGGTGAAACATTACTCTATGGATTTGTTATGATGCAGAGCCACTACTAATTTCCTGTGTCATGCAGAACAACTGCTGATGAGGCATCTCATTTAGAGCCACTACTTATTTACTATGTCATGCAGAGTCACTACTGTATTTATTTACTATGTCATGCAAAGCCACTACTGATTTGTTTTGATGCAGGGCCACTACTAATTTCCTGTTTGATGCAGAACAACTGCTGATGAGGTATCTCTTTTAGAGCCACTACTGATTTACTATGTCATGCAGAGTCACTAATGTATTTATTTACTATGTCATGCAAATCCACTACTGATTTGTTTTGATGCAGAGCCACTAATAATTTCCTGTGTGATGCAGAGCTACTCCTGATGAGGTATGTCATTCAGAGCCACTGCTAATTAATTATGTCATGCAGAGTCACTACTGCATCTATTTACTATGTCATGCAAAGCCACTACTGATTTGTTATGTTGCAGAACTACTCCTGATGAGGAATGTCATTCAGAGCCAATAGCAATATACTATGTCATGCAGAGCCACTACTGATTTGCTTTATCATGGAGAGACACTACTGAATGTATATGCTCTTTCATGGAGAGCTACTACTGATTTTCTGTGTCATGTAGAGACACTACTGACTGGATATGCTCTGTTATGGAGAATTACTACTGATTTTCTATATCATGAAGAGACACTAAAGATGTGCCGTATCATGGAGAGACACTACTGATGTGCTGTATCATGGAGAAACACTACAGATGTGCTATATCATGGAGAGACACTACTGAATGGATATGCTCTGTCATGGAGAGCTACTACTGATTTTCTGTATCATGGAGAGACACTACTGATGTTCCGTATCATGGAGAGCTACTACTGATGTGCCATATCATGGAGAGACACTACTGATGTGCTGTATCATGGAGAGACACTACTGATGTGCCGTATCATGGAGAGACACTACTGATGTGCCGTTTCATGGAGAGCTACTACTGATGTGCCGTATCATGGAGAGACCCTACTGATGTGCCATATATTGATGTGCCATATCATGGAGAGACACTACTGATGTGCCATATCATGGAGAGACCCTACTGATGTGCCATATCATGGAGAGACCCTACTGATGTGCCATATCATGGAGAGACACTACTGATGTGCCATATCATGGAGAGACACTACTGATGTGCTGTATCATGGAGAGACACTACTGATGTGCCATATCATGGAGAGACACTACTGATGTGCCATATCATGGAGAGACCCTACTGATGTGCCATATCATGGAGAGACACTACTGATGTGCCATATCATGGAGAGACCCTACTGATGTGCCATATCATGGAGAGACACTACTGATGTGCCATATCATGGAGAGACCCTACTGATGTGCGATATCATGAAGGGCTACTACTGATTTGCTGTATCATGGAGAGACACTACTGTACAAGTTTGCTATGTTATGTAGAACCACTATTGATTATTTGTGTTATGAAGAGTCAATATTGAACTAATTTGCTATGTCTTGCAGAACAACTACTGATTTACTATGTCATGCACAGTCACTAATATATTGATTTGCTATTTCATTTAGAGTCACTACTGATTTGTTATGTTGCAGAACTACTCCTGATGAGGAATGTCATTCATAGCCAATACCAATATACTATGTCATGCAGAGCCACTACTGATTTGCTTTATCATGGAGAGACACTACTGAATGTATATGCTCTTTCATGGAGAGCTACTACTGATTTTCTGTATCATGGAGAGACACTACTGATGTTCCGTATCATGGTGAGCTACTACTGATGTGCCATATCATGGAGAGACACTACTGATGTGCTGTATCATGGAGAGACACTACTGATGTGCCGTATCATGGAGAGACACTACTGATGTGTCGTATCATGGAGAGCTACTACTGATGTGCCGTATCATTGGGAGACACTACTGATGTGCCGTTTCATGGAGAGACACTACTGTGCATATTTGCTATGTAATACAGAGCTACTACAGATTTGCTACATCAAGGAGATCCTTCTTTTACTGATTCACTATCTCATTGAGATCCACTACTGTACAGCATAGTTATGTCATGCAGAACAGCTGCTTATATGCTATGCCATTGCGATTCACTACTATATTGATTTGATGTTCCATGCAGAGTCACTACTGTATTGATTTGCTATGTAATGCAGAGTTACTACTGATTTGCTGTGTTACGGATGGTGAACCATTACTCTACAGATTTGTTATGATGCAGAGACACTACTAATTTCCTGTGTCATGCAGAACCACTGCTGATGAGGTATGTCATTCAGAGCCACTACTAATTTACTATGTCATGCAGAGTCACTACTGTATTTATTTACTATGTCATGCAAAGCCACTACTGATTTGTTTTGATACAGAGCCACCACTAGTTCCTGTGTGATGCAGAGCCTCTCCTGTTGAGGTATGTCATTCAGAGCCACTACTAATTTACTATGTCATGCAGAGTCACTACTGATTTGTTTTGATACAGAGCCACCACTAGTTCTGGTGTGATGCAGAACCACTGCTGATGAGGTATGTCATTCACTACTAATTTACTATGTCATGCAGAGTCACTACTGTATTTATTTACTATGTCATGCAAAGCCTCTACTGATTTGTTTTGTTGCAGAACTACCCCTGATGATAAAAGTCATTCAGAGCCACTACCAATTTACTATGTCATGCAGAGCAACTACAGATTTTCTTTGTCATGGAGAGACACTACTGAATGGATATTATCTTTCATGGAGAGCTACTACTGATTTTCTGAGTCATGTAGAGACACTACTGATTGGATATGCTCTGTCATGGAGAGCTACGACTGATTTTCTGTATCATGAAGAGACACTACTGATGTGCCATATCATGGAGAGACACTACTGATGTGCCATATCATGGAGAGACCCTACTGATGTGCCATATCATGGAGAGACCCTACTGATGTGCCATATCATGGAGAGACACTACTGATATGCCGTATCATGGAGAGACCCTACTGATGTGCCATATCATGGAGAGACCCTACTGAGGTGCCATATCATGGAGAGACCCTACTGATGTGCCGTATCATGGAGAGACCCTACTGATGTGCCATATCATGAAGGGCTACTACTGATTTGCTGTATCATGGAGAGACACTACTGTACAAGTTTGCTATGTTATGTAGAACCACTATTGATTAGTTGTGTAGTGTTATGAAGAGTCAATATTGAACTAATTTGCTATGTCTTGCAGAACAACTACTGATTTACTATGTCATGCACAGTCACTAATATATATTGATTTGCTATTTCATGTAGAGTCACTACTGTACTAATTTGCTATGTCATACAGAGCCATTACTGTATTTAGTTGCCATGTCATACTGAACCACTACCATTTGCTTAATTATGGAGAGCCACTACTCTAGTGATTTGCAATGTAATGCAGAGACACTACAAATTTCCTGTGTCACACAGAACCACTATTCATGAGCTATGGCATTTAGAGCCACTACAAATACACTATGTCATGCAGAGCCACTACTCTTCTGATGTTCTATGTCACAAAGATACACAACTGAACTGATTTGCTAGGTCACATACATACACTACTGATTTGATTTGTAATGCAGAGCTAATGATGATTTGTTGTGTCGTGGAAGTCACTACTGTAGTGATTTGCTATCATGCAGAGTCTCTACTGGTTTCCCATGTCATACACAGCTACTACTTGTGTGCTATAAAATGCAGAGCCTATACTCATTTGATACGTCATGGAGCGTGACTATAGACCTGATCTGCTGTTATGTAAATTCACTACTTATTTTCTATGTTATACAGAACCACTACTGTGCTATATCATCCAGGAGCGACTACTGATATACATTCTCATGCAGCGTAAATACTGATTTGATTTTTCAAAAAGTGTCACTCTTTTACTTATTTCCTGTCATGTAAAACTATTACTGATATATGCTATTTCAAGAATAATCACTACTGTAATGATTTGCTATCTCATACAGTCAATACAGATTTGGGGCTAGATTACAAGTGGATCTTTAAATTATTGCGCTCGCACAAATTTGCCTGTTTGCGGGCACGCCATAATTAATCAGCCATTACAAGTGGCTGGTTATTGCTACCGTGAGCTTGCGGTAGCAATTAGCCCTTATGAAATGAACCAGAGATCAGATCTCAGGTAATTTGATAAATGTGCCCCAAATGGCCCCAAAATACAGTCTATCGTATTTTATTAAAAGATAAATATAGCAGCATCTTTGTTTTTTAATAAAATTACTGCATCAGACAGTATTTTCATGCTAAAGTTGGTGGGAGTGGGGTGTTCGAAAACAAACGGCACTGAAAAGTACCTTTACATTGATTCAGAACTGTGTGTTCCCTGTAAATATATACAGTATGTATATGCTTATATACATATATATGTATGTGTTAATATGTGTATATACACATATAAACACATAAATATATATGTACTGTATATACTCATATATATTTAAAATTGCTGCCATCGCTGCGCTAATTACCCTCTTTGCAGCGCTGAAATTCTTATGCTATTTCTAACAGCATCAGAACGAGGCTCCCATAGGAGCCTAAGGAAGTGCGCTCTCATTACAGAGCCACTACTGTACTATTTTCCTATGTCATGTAGAGTCAATACTGATTTGCTGTCATGTAAAGCCACTATTGATTTGCTGTGGCTATTGTACAGGTTTGTTATGTCATGTAGAACCACTACTCTGTCACAGAGATACACAACTGCATTGATTTGCTATGACATGAAGATTCACTACTGAGAGTCATTGCTGATTTGCTGTTTCATGGAGAGTCACTACTGTACTGATTAACTATCATTCAGAATCACTGCTGATCTCCCATGTCATACAGAACCACTACTTAAATGCGATTATATTTAAAGGGACAGTCTATTCAAAATTAAACTTTCATGATTCAGATAGGGCATGCAATTTTAAATAACTTTCCAATTTACTTCTATTATCTAATTTGCTCAATTATTTAGATATCCTTTTTTGAAGAAATAGCAATGCACATGTGGGAGCCAATCACACAAGGCCTTTATGTGCAGCAACCAATGAGCAGCTACTAAGCATTTCTAGATATGCTTTTCAGCAAGTGATATCAAGAGAATGAAGCAAATTAGATAATAGGAGTAAATTAGAAAGCTGTTTAAAATGACATGCTCTTTCTTAATCACGAAAGACAAAAATTGGGTTTCATGTCCCTTTAAAGATACTACTGATGTGCTTTGTCATGCAGAGCCACTAATGATTTGATTTGTCATGGAGAGCCACTACTAAACTGATGTGGTGTTATGCAAAGCCACTGCTGATTTACTATGCTATGAAGAGACACTAATGTAATGATTTACTATCTCATGCAGAGCTTCTTTTGTACTGATTTGCTATTTTGTGCACAGCCGCTATTCTACTGATTGCTATGTCATGCAGATCCACTACTAATTTACTGTGTTGTGCAGAATCACTCAATTACCAATATACCATGTCATTCAGAGACCCTACTGATGTGTTATGTCTTGTAGAGCCACTACCAATATACCATGTCATTCAGAGTCACTACTGATGTGTTATGTCTTGTAGAGCCATTACCAATATACCATGTCATTCAGAGACCCTACTGATGTGTTATGTCTTGTAGAGCCACTACCAATATACCATGTCATTCAGAGTCACTACTGATGTGTTATGTCTTGTAGAGCCATTACCAATATACCATGTCATTCAGAGTCACTACTGATGTGCTATGTCTTGTAGAGCCACTACCAATATACCATGTCATTCAGAGCCACTACTGATGTGTTATGTCTTGTAGAGCCACTACCAATATACCATGTCATTCAGAGACCCTACTGATGTGCTATGTCTTGCAGAGCCATTACCAATATACCATGTCATTCAGAGCCACTACTGATGTGCTATGTCTTGTAGAGCCACTACCAATATACCATGTCATTCAGAGCCACTACTGATGTGTTATGTCTTGTAGAGCCACTACCAATATACCATGTCATTCAGAGACCCTACTGATGTGCTATGTCTTGTAGAGCCATTACCAATATACCATGTCATTCAGAGCCACTACTGATGTGCTATGTCTTGTAGAGCCATTACCAATATACCATGTCATTCAGAGCCACTACTGATGTGCTATGTCTTGTAGAGCCATTACCAATATACAGTATCTCACAAAAGTGAGTACATCCCTCATATTTTTGTAAATATTTTATTACTAGCTGATAAGCCCGCCCAGAGGGCAGTCTATTTATTTTTTAATCTAGCAACCCCCTATTTTGTAAGTCTGCTTTTATATAAATATTTAAGTTACAGGTGTAGCAAAAATATTTTATATATAATAATAAACTACAGGTATAGCAACAACCTATTTGGTCACACTTATTTTAAATATATAAGCTACAGGTGTAGCAACACCCTATTTGGACGGACTACTGTCCTAAATATATCCAAAATTGCTGGAGAGCTACTACTGATGTGCCGTATCATGGAGAGACACTACTGATGTGCCGTATCATGGAGAGACACTACTGCGCATATTTTCTATGTAATGCAGAGCCACTACAGATTTGCTACATCAAGGAGATCCTTCTTTTACTGATGCACTATCTCATTGAAAGCCACTACTATACAGCACAGCTATGTCATGCAGAACAACTACTTATATGCTATGCCATTGATATGTTATGAAGAGACAGACTGATTTGCTGTGTCATAAAGAGCCATTACTGATTTGCTGTCTAATGCAGAATCACTGCTATATTGATTTGATATGTTATGTGTGCCACAAGGGTACTTATTTGCTATGTTATGCAGAGTCAATACTGAATTGATATGTTATGAAGAGACAGACTGATTTGCTTAATTTTAGTTATTTATTCTAATATGAAGACTGGTGTAATAATATATATATATATATATTTTAATATTTTTTGTACATGTTAGTAATATATTTAAAATATTTTTGTTTTCTTTTTCTGCATGATTAACAACTTTCCAATTATCATTCTGTATGAACTTTGGCTGCATTTGGAATGTTTGTTTATGAAAGGCTCTGTAGCAACTACACAGGAGTGTGTATGATGTCATGCTAACATGGTCTTGTGATGTAATAATGCTCTGAATTTATAGCTTCAGTAGATCATTGTTTTTCTTAGATCATAAACCAGAGACTGTGAGGAGCAGAAGATACTGAAGTCAGTTTCCAGTGAGAGGAAAACAGCAAGTAACCAGCAAGAGGAAAACAGCAAGTGACCAGTGAGAGGCAAATAGCAAGTGACCAGTGATACGAAAACAGTGACCACAATGAAGTAATCAATCACAATTAATTGCATTTAGATTGCCTCTGTCCCCTGCTATCACGGAGAGCCACTACTAAATTCCTGTGTCATGGAGATCCACTGCTAATAAGGTATTTCATTTAGAGACACTACTAATGTCAGGGGCAAAAATACAGGGGGTGCAGAGGTCGCAATTGCACCTGGGCCCCCAAAGGTGGGGGCCCAGTTTAAAAAAAAAAAAAGTTTTTTTTTATAAAAAACGTTGACCTGCCACTGCCTGCACTGATATCATGTGAGTGTGACATGATGCTTCACTATTGTCTCTGACTACAGGGGTTAGTGTACCCATTGGTGTTTATATGTGTGTGTGTATGTATGTATGTATGTGACCTTGTGTGTATTTATGCATATATGTGTGTGTGTGTGTATGTTTGTGGAACCAGCAAATTACAGACCTTGTTATTACAGCATTGGGGGAGGGGATAAAAAGTGTCACTATACAGTACCACTATATACAGTACGGGGGGCTGGACTATGTCACAGACTACTGTGGTCACTTTATAAAGTACTGGGGCGGGTAGGGTCAGGCCAGCCATCTCACCGTCAGATTAAAGACTGTGTCACTGACTCACTATATACAGTACTGGTGGGTTAAACAGAGTCACTATATACAGTAATAGGGGGTCAGACCATCTCACAGACTGTGGGCACAGGGTACCTCCTTTTGCAGACATGTAATCTGATTCACATTTTTTTCTGTGTTAAATCTAAAAAAAAAATATGTTTCAAATTTACTTTTTTTGGGGTGGGGGGGCCCTTCTTAGAGTCTTGCACCTGGGCCCTGTGGTTTCTAGTTACGCCTCTGTGCTATGTCATGTAGAGTCACTACTGTATTTGTCACGAATATCTCAGGATTCAGCTGCTAAGGAGTTAACTTTGTGTAGCTTGAACTCAAAACAGTTATTTGTTTTCAAGAAGAATTGTGTTTGTATTTTCTTTGAAGTGCCAGGAGCCTCCTAAATAGCCCCACCAAGTGTTATTGTGTATGCATTGAGTCATAAAGCCACTCAAGCTCTTAGTTTCAGAAAATACACAGGAAAGGGTTTATGGCTTAGGTTGTCAATAGAATGCATGATGCAAAACAGGGCCTCCATCACAAAAACTGACCAGGTCACTGAAAGGACATTGGTATATTATGTACATATGTGTGTTAAAACTGTTATAACCTTAAATGAAGGTAATTATGACAACCTATGGCATATTTGATATCAAACCGATTCTCCCAATGAAACCAAGAGGTTCCCGATATGTAAATATAGAAATAGTTATCTAGCAGAAATTATAATGGATTGTATAATTTCAGGCAAGAACTTAGTCTATTGAAGGGCATAAAGACAGGGGGGTTTCTTAGCCCGCCCAGGAGGGTGTGGTCAGGCAACCTAATCTCTGGAAAATGGTATAAGAATCTTATGTTTTTAACAATAAGGTGTTCATTCTACATGGGAGGCTGCTTGTTACAGCGTGAGTGACAACTTTTCTTCTTGCCCATCTCCCTGGGGGCAGACTCATAAGCTAGTGAAGTATTAGGTCTATTATTTTTCTCCTATTTTATTTTAAAACACTGTTTGCTAATGTGTCATGTTATTTTGTACCAACTTTTATTAATAATGCATTGTGCATAATATTTTTGGCATAATAAATCATTCTTTTATTAAGTTTGGCCTTTGTCTAATAATTGAACCACGTTACTGAAAGAGACTGGAATATTAGAACTGTATAATTTAGGTTATTTTCTGCTAAATTGTATTTAGAGGGTTAATGTGTAAAGTCTGGGTTTTTTCTTAGGATTTTCCCTGGTGGTGGCAGTATTGGAGCTATAGGATTATTGGTTTAGTGTGGGTGGCATTAAAAGGGAGTTTAGGGCATTTCTCTTACGTCTAGTACAGACTAGGGAGTGTGGTTAACCCTTGCACCCACTAAACTGAATCACAAGCTTGCCTGGTGTGGCTAGATTGTGACCTATTGGTGACAGAAAAAGGGGGCTGATAACCCTTTCTGTACCAAATAAGTGACTGGCACAGGGTTGGATAACCTTGGTTCGTCACAGTATTGATTTATTTTGTCAATCAGAGCAACTACTATACTGATTTTCTGTGTCAGAGAGATACACAACTGTGATGATTTGCTATGTTATGCAGATCCACTACTAATTTACTTTGTAATTCAGAACCAATACTGATTTGCCGTATCATGGAGAGACACTACTGTACATATTTGCTATATAATGCAGAGCCACTACAGATTTGCTACATCAAGGAGATCCTTCTTTTACTGATTCACTATCTCATTGAGAGCCACTACTGTGCAGGTTAGCTATGTCATGCAGAAGAACAACTTATATGCTATGCCATGGTGATTCACTACTATATTGATTTGATGTTTCATGCAGAGTCACTACTGTATTGATTTGCTATGTAATGCAGAGTTACTACTGATTTGCTGTGTTACGGACGGTGAACCATTACTCTACGGAATTGTTACTATGCAGAGACACTACTAATTTCCTGTGTCATGCAGAACCACTGCTGATGAGGTATGTCATGCAGAGCCACTACTGTATTTATTTACTATGTCATGCAAGGTCACTACTGATTTGTTATGTTGGCAGAACAACTCCTGATGAGGAATTTCATTCAGAGCCACTACCAATTTACTATGTCATGCAGAGCCACTACTGATTTGCTTTATCATGGAGAGACACTACTGACTGGATATGCTCTGTCATGGAGAGCTACTACTAATTTTCCCAAAGATATACAACTGTACTGATTTGCTAGGTCATAGACATACACTACTGATTTGCTTTGTAATGCAGAGCTAATGATGATTTGCTGTGTCGTGGACAGTCACTACTGTAGTGATTTGCTATCATGCAGAGTCTCTACTGGTTTCCCATGTCATACACAGCTACTACTTGTGGGCTATAACATGCAGAGCCTATACTCATTTGATATGTCATGGAGCGTGGCTATAGACCTGATCTGCTGTTATGTAAAGTCACTACTTATTTGCTATGTTATACAGAACCACTACTGATTTACTGTGTAATACAGAGCCACTGCTGTACAGGTTTATTATGTCACATAGGAACACAACTGATTTGCTTTCTTATGCAGAGCCACTACTGATTTGCTGTGTTACGGAGACGGTACTGATTTGCTATAATGCAAATCCACTACTGATGTGCAGCATTATGCAGAACCACTACTGATGTGCTGTGTAATTCAAGGCCACTACTTTTTTGAAATTTTATAAAGAGCCACTATTGATTTGCTGTATAATGTTGAATTACTACTGAATGGTCTATCATTTTTAGCCATTGCCAATTTATGATTTAATGCAGAACAGCTACTAATGTGCTATATCATGCAGATTCACTATTGAAGTGCTATGTCATGAAGAACCATAGTGTCACTATTGTACTCATGTGCTGTCATACAGAGTCACTGATGGTTTTTCTATGTTACCCAGAGCAAGTAATGAGCTGCTATGTCATGTGGAGTCACTACTATATTGATTTGCTATTTCATGAATAATCACTACTGTACTAATTTGCTATCTCATACACACCTAGATTACGAGTTATGCGTGCTATAGGGATTTTAACGACAGCAACAAAAGTGGCGTTATTTCACCCTCTATATCGCAGCCATTACAAGTTTTGAAAAAGCCGGCTTGTGCAGGCTATATGGTGACATTGAGCTTCATACCGCACCAAAAACAAGCGCTGCTTTGACGTGCTTGTGCACGCTTTTCCCATAGACATCAATGGGGAGGCCAGGTCAGAAAAAAACCTAACACCTGCGATCGCGGAATGAAAAGCTCTGTAACACAGCCCCATTGATGTCTATGGGGAAAATAAAAGTTACGTTTAAAACACCCTGACATAAACCTCACATCTAAACACCCCTAATCTACTGCCCCCGACATCGCCGCCACCTGCATAATGTTATTTACCCCTAATCTTCCGCTCCCGATATCACCGCCACCTAAATAAATCTATTAACCCCTACTCTGACGCTCCTGATATCGCCGCCACTATACTAAAGTTATTAACCCCTATTCCCCTGCACTCCAACATCACCCACACTATAATAAATCTATTAACCCCTATTCCGCCCTCCTTGACATTGCCGCCAATAAATAAAGTTATTAACCCCTAAACCTCTGACCTCCCACGTAACAACCACTAAATAAACATATTAACTCCTAAACCGCTAGCCCCCACATTGTAACAACCTTAATTAAACTATATTAAGCTCTAAACCTAACCCTAACGTAACCCTAACCCTAACGTAACTCTAACTCTAACCCTAACGTAACCCTAACATTAACATAATTAAAAAACAGCTAAATTAAAGTTACAATTATTAACAAAATAATACCTATTTAAAACTAAATGCATACTTACCTGTGAAATAAAACCTAAGCTAGCTTCAAAATATCTAATAGTTGTATTGTAGCTAGCTTAGGTTTTATTTTTATTTCACAGGTAAGTTTGTATTTATTTTAACTAGGTAGACTAGTTAGTAAATAGTTATTAACTATTTACTAACTACCCTGTTAAAATAAATACAAACTTACCTGTGAAATAAAACCTAAACTGCCTTACACTAAAACCTACCATTACAAAAATAAAAAAACTACCATTACAAAAAAACCCCCACTAAAATAAAAAAAAATAAAAAACCTACTATTCCAAAAAATAACAAATTAAATTTTCCAAAACAATAAAAATGATTCCTATTCTAATACCCTTTTAAAATAAAAAATAACTCACCCCAAAATAAAAAACCCTAATCTAAAATAAACTGCCAAGGGCCCTTAAAATGGCCTTTTGTAGGGCATTGCCCTTAGTTTAACAGCTCTTTTGCTAAAAAAGAAAAACAAACAACCCCTAACAGTATACAAACCCCCATCCCCCACCCCCCCACCCAAACCCAGAAAATAAAAATCAAGTATAACCTAATCTACCCATTGCCCTGAAAAGGGCATTTGTATGGGAATTGCTCTTAAAATGGCATTCAATGGCATTAAAAAATAAAAAAATGCCTAATCTTAAAAGAAATACCCACCCTAAATGAAAAAAAAACATTACACAAAATAACAAACAAATTATCAAAAATAATAACAATTACTCCTATTCTAATACCCATAAAAAAAACCACCCCAAAATAAAAAACATAATCTAGAATAAACTACCAAAAGCCCTTAAAAAGGCCTTTAACAGCTCTTTCACCTGAAAAAAAAATACAAAGACCCACTAACATTACAAACCCCCACCCCCCCAAACCCACAAAATAAAAAAACCTATCTAAAAAAACCTATCTGAAAAAGGCATTTGTATGGGCATTGCCCTAAAAAAGGTCATTTAGCTTGTTTGCATTGCCCTTAAAAGGGCATTTAGCTCTTTTAAGACTGCCTAAACCCTAAACTAAAAAAAACCCACCCAAAAAACCCTTAAAAAAACACTATCCCCCAACGATCCACTTACAGTTTTCGAAGTCCTGCTGGAAGGATCTTCATCCAGGCAGCGAGAAGTCTTCATCCAGGCAGCCTCTTCTATCTTCATCCAGGCAGCAAAGTCCTCATCCAGGCGGAGAGAAGTGTGGGACTGACGTTGCGTTACAGGCTAAAAGGCTTGCAGTACAGCTATACTGACAAGACTCTGGCTGCGTTACTGGTTTAACGCTGAAAATACCATATTTTCAGCGTTAAAAGACGAACGCACAAACTTGTAATCTACCTGACAGTCAATAAAGAATTGGGGCTAGATTTAAATTATTGCGCTCGCACAAATTTGCCTGTTTGCGGGCACCCCATAATTAATCAGCCATTACAAGTGGCTGGTTATTGCTACCGTGAGATTGCGGTAGCAATTAGCGCTTATGAAATGAACCAGAGATCAGATCTCAGGTAATTTGATAAATGTGCCCCAAATGGCCCCAAAATAAAGTTTAGCGTATTTTATTAAAAGATAAAAATAGCAGCATCTTTGTTTTTTTAATAAAATTACTGCATCAGACAGTATTTTGGGGCTAAAGTTGGTGGGAGTGGGGTGTTAGAAAACAAACGGCACTGAAAAGTGCTTTTACATTATAGGAACTGTGGGTTCCCTGTAAATATATACAGTATGTATATGCTTATATACTTATACTAGTGTCAGCCGCTCTGGAATCAATCCGGGATGTAACCCAACTGCTAGCGTGAATTGAAAGCACACGCTAGCACACTGAGAAATATCCAGGACGTGACCCACTCAGGAAGCAGATTAGAAGATAACAAAAATGAATATTGTTCCAGAATGCAGGAAAGCCACAAAGGATAAAACGTCCCTTTAAGTAGTACAAAGAACAAAAAGGAAATGCTCTTACTTTGAAGCTTCTGAAAAAGGTCCTCTTTAGCAGGCTTGTAAAACAAAGGAAAAGTTCTCTTTTGCAGCTTGTAAAAGTATAATGTCCCTTTAAGCAGGTTTATAACAAACAGAAAGGCAAAGTTCTCTTTTGCAGCTTGTAAAAGTAAATGTCCCTTTTAAGCAGGTGTATAACAAACAGAAAGGCAAAGTTCTCTTTTGCAGCTTGTAAAAGTATAATGTCCCTTTAAGCAGGTTTATAACAAACAGAAAGGCAAAGTTCTCTTTTGCAGCTTGTAAAAGTAAATGTCCCTTTTAAGCAGGTGTATAACAAACAGAAAGGCAAAGTTCTCTTTTGCAGCTTGTAAAAGTAAATGTCCCTTTTAAGCAGGTGTATAACAAACAGAAAGGCAAAGTTCTCTTTTGCAGCTTGTAAAAGTAAAATGTCCCTTTAAGCAGGTCTTGTTTAACAAAGAATAGGTTTAAAGGTAAAGGCCAAAGCAAGGTCAGGCAGGCAGAAGTCGGCATCCAAATATCAGCAAAAGGTATAGGCAAAAGACAGGGTCAGGCAAGCAGAAGTCGGCATCCAAGTGTCAGCAAAAGGGTAATAGCTACAGGCAAGGTCAGGCAGGCAGAAGTCAATGTCCAAATATCAGCAAGTAGGGATTAGGCAAGAGGCTTGGTCAGGCAGGCAGAAGTCGGTACACAGAAGAATAAAACTGATATGGTACTCACAATCCAGGGAAACAAACAAACGGGCCCAGATTCAGATCTCCCGCCGAGATTTAAAGGGCAGGAGCGTAACCGTCATCAGAGGGGTGTGAGAGAAAGCGTCATGTTGCTAAGCAACATGACGTCAGAGACACAGAGGAGTTCCGGGAGCCGCGGCGACACGGCGATGAACGGAAGCGCTCATGACAGCACCCCCTCCTCAAGGGCCCCTCCGGGGGACAGGACCAGGTCTATCAGGATGAGTCTTGTGGAAGGTCTTGACCAATATTGGAGCATTTACTTGATGAGCAGGTTCCCAAGAACGTTCCGTGACTGGATAACCCTTCCAATGAATGAGATAATACAATTTCTTGCCCCGCAATTTGGAATCTAGAATATGGCTGATCTCAAACTCAGGATGTCCATGCACCAATAACGGTGGAGGTTTAGAAAAAGGCTTAGAATACCTGTTAATCATCACAGGTTTTAAAAGAGAAACATGGAATACCGGATGGACTTTGAGAGACTTGGGTAAAGCTACCCGATAAGCAGTGGAACATACCTGACCCAGTATTCGGAAAGGACCCACATATCGTGGTCCCAATTTGTTAGAAGGTTGTTTCAGGCGAAGAAATCGAGAGGAAATCCAAACTTTATCACCAGGGCGATATTTGGGAGCCTTTTTCCGTCGAAGATCCGAAAAGAACTTGTAACGTCTAGAAGTTACAGAAAGAATACGATGTATCTTCTGCCAATGTCGAGTTAATCTTCGGGCTGTAAGATCAGAAGCAGGATTCACTGTGGAGGAAGTATGCAAAGGGAACGTCCTAGGCTGATATCCGTAAGCTGCATGAAAAGGAGAAGTCTGAAGGGAGGAATTGTACCGGGCATTATGGGCCAATTCAGCCAAAGGAAGGTAAGAAGTCCAGTTAGAATGATAATGATCCACATAATGTCTAAGATATGTTTCAAGACACTGGTTTACTCTTTCAGTCTGACCATTCGATTGTGGGTGGTGAGAAGTAGAGAGAGATATAGTAGTACCAAAATGTTTACAAAGTGACCTCCAAAATCGAGAAACGAATTGTACCCCTCTATCTGAAACAATATCAAGAGGAAATCCATGGATTCTTACAATATGTAGAATAAAAAGTTCAGAGAGTCTTTTGGCAGATGGTAATCCTGGCAAGGGTACAAAATGAGCCGTCTTAGTGAACCTGTCGACCACCACCCAGATAGTATTGTTCCCAGTGGACAAGGGAAGATCGGTAATAAAGTCCATGGATACATGAGTCCAAGGCTGGTGAGGTATAGGCAATGGTTGGAGTAATCCTGAAGGAAGTTGGCGTGGAGTTTTGTTCATGGCACATTGTGTGCATACTGAGACGTAATCCTTCACATCTTGAGAGAGTGTAGGCCACCAGACATGTTGTTTGAGGTTTCGAGTGGTAATACTGATGCCAGGATGTCCAGAAAGGGGACTATCATGAGCCCAAAATAAAATCTTGGAACGAAGGCGTTCAGGAACAAAGAGTAAACCATTGGGAGGTTTACAGGACAAAGGAAGACGCTCTTGAGCGGACTGTAATTCTTGTAACCAAGAAGTTGTTAACTGGGCAATGACTTCATGAGGTTGGAGAATGGTACCAGACTCAGGAACTGGGGTATCTTGAAATTGTCTGGAAAGTGCGTCTGCTTTAATATTTTTTGAACCAGGTATGTAAGACAAATTATAGTGAAACCGAGAGAAGAATAAGGACCAGCGTGCTTGCCTGGAATTTAGTCGTTTGGCTGTTTGGAGATACAGAAGGTTCTTATGATCAGTAAGTATAGTAAATGGCAAAGAAGTACCTTCCAGCCAATGTCTCCATTCATCCAATGCCATCTTGATGGCAAGCAACTCTTTATTCCCTACGTCATAGTTAAATTCGGAAGGAGTGAATTTTTTAGAGAAAAAAGCAACAGGATGAATCCTTCCAGTCTCTGGTATTCGTTGAGACAGAACCGCTCCAGCAGCAACAGAGGAAGCATCCACCTCCAGAATAAATTGAAACTCAGGATTTGGATGACGAAGGATAGGAGCTGAGGAAAAAGCTTCTTTGAGAGATTCAAAAGCTTCTATAGCCTCAGACGGCCATACTTTACAGTTTTGTCCTTTTCTTGTGAGAGAAGTAAGAGGAGAAGTAATAGTAGCAAAATTCTTGATGAACTTTCTGTAATAATTGGCGAAGCCTAGGAAACGTTGTAAAGCCTTCAAAGAATCAGGTCTAGGCCAATCCAAAATGGCAGAAAGTTTAGTAGGGTCCATTTCGAATCCAGATGCCGATATTACATAACCCAGAAAGGGTATGATTTTTTGATGGAAAGAACATTTCTCCAGTTTAGCAAACAGATGGAATTCTCTTAGACGTTGAAGTACTTTCTTGACGTGGTGCACATGATCTTGGTGGTTCTGAGAAAAAATTAAGATGTCGTCCAGGTATATGATAACAAAAATATTCAAAAAATCACGAAAGATCTCATTTACAAAATGCTGGAAAACCGCCGGAGCATTGCATAGCCCAAAGGGCATGACCAAATATTCATAATGCCCAAATCGAGTGTTAAAGGCAGTCTTCCACTCATCTCCTTTGCGTATACGGATCAAGTTGTATGCACCACGTAGGTCGAGTTTGGTGAAAATGGTGGCTCCCTGAAGATAAGTAAAAAGTTCAGGAATAAGGGGCAGAGGATAACTGTTCTTGATGGTAATCTGATTCAATCCACGATAATCAATACAGGGTCTTAATCCGCCATCCTTTTTTCCCACAAAAAAGAAACCAGCCCCTACAGGGGAAGAGGAGGGTCGAATAAATCCTCTAGCCAGATTGTCTTTTATATATTCTTCCAGAGCCATGTTTTCTGGTTTAGAAAGTGGATATGTTTTGCCTCGAGGATAGGCAGCCCCAGGAAGGAGGTCAATGGGACAATCAAAAGGGCGATGAGGAGGAAGACGTTCCGCTTCTTTTTTGGAGAAGACATCCACAAAGTCATGGTAATGCATAGGTAAGGATTCCGGAGTTTCAACTGTGAGAGCAATAGTGAGTGGTAACTTAGTAATCTCTTGAAGACATTTAGTCTGGCATGTAGATCCCCAGGAAGTGAGTTCACCGAAAGTCCAAGAAAAAATGGGATTGTGAATCTGGAGCCAGGGTAATCCCAAGATAATGGGAAATTGCGGAGTGGGAATGACATCGAAACAAATTGTCTCAGAATGAAGTATTCCTACGGTGAGGATTAAGGGTTGAGTAGAAAACTGAATGTATCCAGAACCCAAAGGATCTCCACTGACCGTAGAGACTGAAATGGAATACTCCTTCTTTAGTAAGGGTATAGAATGAGTAGAAACAAATGTAGAGTCAATGAACACACCTCCAGCACCAGAATCAATTAGGGCTTGGGTATAGATCTTCTTTTGTCCAATTAGAAGAGTTACTGGAACAAAGAGTTTCTTGTATAGGGAATGACCACTATTTTGGCTTAACTCAGTTCCCTGGACTAGAGTTAAGCCCTGGCTTTTACTGGCCTAGTAGGACAATCCCTTAATAAATGTCCTTTAAGGCCACAGTACAGACATAAGCCAAGAGTCCGTCTTCTTAAGCGTTCAGTCTCAGTTAATTTTATACTTCCTACTTCCATGGGTTCAGCCTGATCAGTAGTAGGAGAGGCTGGAGTGACTGGACTAGAAAAACGAGGAGCTAAACGAAAAGGAGTTCGAGTGGCAGTCCTCTGTGTTCTATCCTTTTCTTGTTGGCGTTCACGAAACCTGGCGTCGAGACAGATACAGAGATTTATTAAGGCTTCTAAGGACTCTGGAAGTTCACGATACACCAATTCATCCTTGAGACGCTCAGAAAGTCCTTTACGGAAAGCGGCTCTGAGTGCTCCCTGATTCCAAGTGGTTTCAGAGGCAAGGGTGCGGAACTCAATTGCATATTGAGAGACTGGTTGATTTCCTTGACGTAAATCCAGGAGAGTTGCTTCAGCAGCGGATGACCTTCCAGGTTTATCGAATACGTTTGAGAATGTAGATAGAAATGTATCAACATCCAACAGTATAGGATCATTCTTTTCTAGCAAAGGTGACACCCAAGCCAAGGCTTTTCCTTTCATTAAGGAAATAAGAAACGTGATTCTAGAAGAGGCAGTAGCAAAGAGAGTAGGGCTATTTCGGAAATGAAGACGGCATTGATTCAAAAAGCCTCTACATTCTTCAGGATTCCCATCATATTTATCCGGAAGAGGAATCCTGGGACTTAGTTGTACCTGAGACTGATTGTTAGGAATCGGAGGAGGTAATGCCTCAATCGGATTTGGATTGGGATTAGGATTGGGAGGTGCGGTAGCAACCAAATTTTGTAATAGAGCAGTAATTTGATCAAGTTTAGTGTCCAGAGACTGCAAGTGAGTGGCATGAGAACCCAAGAGCTGTCCCTGGTGAGCCACGGCCATAGATAATTCAGTGGGGTCCATTTTTATGGCCCGTTTGTAATGTCAGCCGCTCTGGAATCAATCCGGGATGTAACCCAACTGCTAGCGTGAATTGAAAGCACACGCTAGCACACTGAGAAATATCCAGGACGTGACCCACTCAGGAAGCAGATTAGAAGATAACAAAAATGAATATTGTTCCAGAATGCAGGAAAGCCACAAAGGATAAAACGTCCCTTTAAGTAGTACAAAGAACAAAAAGGAAATGCTCTTACTTTGAAGCTTCTGAAAAAGGTCCTCTTTAGCAGGCTTGTAAAACAAAGGAAAAGTTCTCTTTTGCAGCTTGTAAAAGTATAATGTCCCTTTAAGCAGGTTTATAACAAACAGAAAGGCAAAGTTCTCTTTTGCAGCTTGTAAAAGTAAATGTCCCTTTTAAGCAGGTGTATAACAAACAGAAAGGCAAAGTTCTCTTTTGCAGCTTGTAAAAGTATAATGTCCCTTTAAGCAGGTTTATAACAAACAGAAAGGCAAAGTTCTCTTTTGCAGCTTGTAAAAGTAAATGTCCCTTTTAAGCAGGTGTATAACAAACAGAAAGGCAAAGTTCTCTTTTGCAGCTTGTAAAAGTAAATGTCCCTTTTAAGCAGGTGTATAACAAACAGAAAGGCAAAGTTCTCTTTTGCAGCTTGTAAAAGTAAAATGTCCCTTTAAGCAGGTCTTGTTTAACAAAGAATAGGTTTAAAGGTAAAGGCCAAAGCAAGGTCAGGCAGGCAGAAGTCGGCATCCAAATATCAGCAAAAGGTATAGGCAAAAGACAGGGTCAGGCAAGCAGAAGTCGGCATCCAAGTGTCAGCAAAAGGGTAATAGCTACAGGCAAGGTCAGGCAGGCAGAAGTCAATGTCCAAATATCAGCAAGTAGGGATTAGGCAAGAGGCTTGGTCAGGCAGGCAGAAGTCGGTACACAGAAGAATAAAACTGATATGGTACTCACAATCCAGGGAAACAAACAAACGGGCCCAGATTCAGATCTCCCGCCGAGATTTAAAGGGCAGGAGCGTAACCGTCATCAGAGGGGTGTGAGAGAAAGCGTCATGTTGCTAAGCAACATGACGTCAGAGACACAGAGGAGTTCCGGGAGCCGCGGCGACACGGCGATGAACGGAAGCGCTCATGACAACTAGTACTAAAGCCCGTGTACACGGGCCATTTTTTGCAGTACAGCGGTCCCACCCCTTGCTCTCCCCCCCCTCTCTTTTGCTCTCTCTTCCCCCCTCTCTTTTGCTTTCTCTCCCCCCTCTCCTTTGCTCTCTCTCTCCCCTCTCCTTTGCTCTCTCTCTCCCCTCTTTTGCTCTCTCTCTCCCCTCTTTTGCTCTCTCTCTCCCCTCTTTTGCTCTCCCCCCCCCCTCTTTGGCTCTCTCCCCTCTTTTGCTCTCTCCCCTCTTTTGCTCTCTCTCTCCCCCCTCTTTGGCTCCCCCTCCCTTTGTCTCTCTCCCCCCCCCTTTGTCTCTCCCCCCCTTTTTCTCTCTCCCCCCCCCTTTGTCTCTCTCCCCCCCCTTTGTCTCTCCCCCCCCTTTGTCTCTCTTCCCCCCTCCTTTGTCTCTCTTCCCCCCCCTTTGTCTCTCTTCCCCCCCTTTGTCTCTCTTCCCCCCCCTTTGTCTCTCTTCCCCCCCCTTTGTCTCTCTTCCCCCCCATTTGTCTCTCTCCCCCCCCCCCTTTGTTTCTCTTCCCCCCCCTTTGTCTCTCTTCCCCCCCCCTTTGTCTCTCTTCCCCCCCTTTGTCTCTCTTCCCCCCCCCTTTGTCTCTCTTCCCCCCCCCCTTTGTCTCTCTTCCCCCCCCTTTGTCTCTCTTCCCCCCCCTTTGTCTCTCTTCCCCCCCCATTTGTCTCTCTTCCCCCCCCTTTGTCTCTCTTCCCCCCCCCTTTGTCTCTCTTCCCCCCCCTTTGTCTCTCTCCCCCCCCTTTGTCTCTCTTCCCCCCCCTTTGTCTCTCTTCCCCCCCTTTGTCTCTCTTGCCCCCCCCTTTGTCTCTCTTCCCCCCCCTTTGTCTCTCTTCCCCCCCCTTTGTCTCTCTTTCCCCCCCTTTGTCTCTCTTCTCCCCCCTTTATCTCTCTTCCCCCCCCTTTGTCTCTCTTCCACCCCCTTTGTCTCTCTTCCCCCCCCTTTGTCTCTCTTCCCCCCCCCTTTGTCTCTCCCCCCCCCCTTTGTCTCTCTTCCTCCCCTTTGTCTCTCTTCCCCCCCCCTTTGTCTCTCTCCCCCCCCCCTTTGTCTCTCTTCCCCCCCCTTTGTCTCTCTTCCCCCCCCTTTGTCTCTCTCCCCCCCCTTTGTCTCTCTTCCCCCCCCTTTGTCTCTCTTCCCCCCCCTTTGTCTCTCTTCCCCCCCTCCTTTGTCTCTCTTCCCCCCCTTTGTCTCTCCCCCCCCCTTTGTCTCTCTTCCCCCCCCCTTTGTCTCTCTTCCCCCCCCCCTTTGTCTCTCTTCCCCCCCCCCCTTTGTCTCTCTTCCCCCCCCCTTTGTCTCTCTTCCCCCCCCCCTTTGTCTCTCTTCCCCCCCCCCTTTGTCTCTCTTCCCCCCCCCTTTGTCTCTCTTCCCCCCCCCCTTTGTCTCTCTTCCCCCCCCTTTGTCTCTCTTCCCCCCCCCTTTGTCTCTCTTCCCCCCCCCCTTTGTCTCTCTTCGCCTCCTCTCCTGCTCCCTCTCTGGCTCTGTGTTCACATCGTGGGACCCCGCCCGGCCACGCCCCATCGCGGCGACACCCGCCCGGCCACGCCCCTCGCGACGCCCCTCGCGACGCCCTGCGACGCCCGGCCACGCCCCTCGCGACGCCCGGCCACGCCCCCATCGCAACGCTCCCGTCGGCCACAAACAGCTGTGAGGTCTGGGGAGCGCGTGGCCGCTTCTCACGCAGCAGACCTCACAGCTGTTTGTGTACCTCGCGCTCCCCACAGCTGCTTGTATGCTGTGTACCTCGCGCTCCCTATCTCAAGGCCAAGTGTTTGTCTCTACTGCGCATGACGGCTTCAGACAAACACTTGGCCTTTTATAATATAGGATATTTATGTGTTAACATGTGTATATACACATATAAACACATAAATATATATGTATATAATCATATATATTTTAAATTGCTGCCATTGCTGCGCTAATTACCCCATTTGCGGCGCTGAAATTCTGATACCATCTCTAACAACATCAGAACTAGGCTTCCATATTAGCCTATGAAAGTGAGCTCTCATGAGCGCAACGCTTCCCAGCGATGCAAATTTGCTCTCATACAGAGCCACTACTGTACTATTTTCCTATGTCATGTAGAGTCAATACTGATTTGCTGTCATGTAGAGCCACTATTGATTTGCTGTGGCTATTGTACAGGTTTGTTATATCATGTAGAACCACTACTCTGTCACAGAGATACACAACTGCATTGATTTGCTATGACATGAAGATCCACTACTGATTTGCTAAGTAATCAAGAGCCAATGCTGATTTGCTGTTTCATGGAGAGTCACTACTGTACTGATTAACTATCATTCAGAATCACTACTGATTTCCCATGTCATACAGAACCACTACTTAAATGCGATTATACTTAAAGATACAACTGATGTGCTTTGTCATGCAGAACCACTAATGATTTGATTTGTCATGGAGAGCCACTATTAAACTGATGTGGCGTTATGCAAAGCCACTACTGATTTACTATGCTATGAAGAGACACTAATGTAATGATTTACTATCTCATGCAGAGCTTCTTTTGTACTGATTTGCTATTTTGTGCACAGCCACTATTCTACTGATTTGCTATGTCATGCAGATCGACTACTAATTTACTGTGTTGTGCAGAATCACTCAATTACCAATATACCATGTCATTCAGAGTCACTACTGATGTGCTATGTCTTGTAGAGCCATTACCAATATACCATGTCATTCAGAGCCACTACTGATGTGCTATGTCTTGTAAAGCCACTACCAATATACCATGTCATACAGAGCCACTACTGATGTGTTATGTTATCTATAGCCACTACCAATATACCATGTCATTCAGAGTCACTACTGATGTGCTATGTCTTGTAGGGCCATTATCAATATACCATGTCATTCAGAGCCACTACTGATGTGCTATGTCTTGTAGAGCCATTACCAATATACCATGTCATTCAGAGCCACTACTGATGTGCTATGTCTTGTAGAGCCACTACCAATATACCATGTCATACAGAGCCACTACTGATGTGTTATGTCATCTATAGCCACTACCAATATACCATGTCATTCAGAGTCACTACTGATGTGCTATGTCTTGTAGAGCCACTACCAATATACCATGTCATACAGAGCCACTACTGATGTGTTATGTTATCTATAGCCACTACCAATATACCATGTCATTCAGAGTCACTACTGATGTGCTATGTCTTGTAGGGCCATTACCAATATACCATGTCATTCAGAGCCACTACTGATGTGCTATGTCTTGTAGGGCCATTACCAATATACCATGTCATTCAGAGCCACTACTGATGTGCTATGTCTTGTAGAGCCACTACCAATATACCATGTCATACAGAGCCACTACTGATGTGTTATGTTATCTATAGCCACTACCAATATACCATGTCATTCAGAGTCACTACTGATGTGCTATGTCTTGTAGGGCCATTACCAAAATACCATGTCATTCAGAGCCACTACTGATGTGCTATGTCTTGTAGGGCCATAACCAATATACTATGTCATTCAGAGTCACTACTGATGTGCTATGTCTTGTAGAGCCATTACCAATATACCATGTCATTCAGAGCCACTACTGATGTACTATGTCTTGTAGAGCCATTACCAATATGCCATGTCATTCAGAGTCACTACTGATGTGCTATGTCTTGTAGAGCCATTACCAATATACCATGTCATTCAGAGCCACTACTGATGTGATATGTCTTGTAGGGCCATTACCAATATACTATGTCATTCAGTCACTACTGATGTGCTATGTCTTGTAGGCCATTACCAATATACCATGTCATTCAGAGCCACTACTGATGTGCTATGTCTTGTAGAGCCATTACCAATATACCATGTCATTCAGAGTCACTACTGATGTGCTATGTCTTGTAGAGCCATTACCAATATGCCATGTCATTCAGAGCCACTACTGATGTGCTATGTCTTGTAGAGCCATTACCAATATACAGTATCTCACAAAAGTGAGTACACCCCTCACATTTTTGTAAATATTTTATTGCTAGCTGATAAGCCTGCCCAGAGGGCAGTCTATTTTTTAAGCTACAGATGTTGCAACCCCCCTATTTTGTAAGTCTGCTTTTATATAAATATTTAAGTTACAGGTGTAGCAATACTGTATTTTTATGGACTGCTGTCCTAAATATATAAAAAATATTATATATATAATAATAAACTACAGGTATAGCAACAACCTATTTGGTCACACGTATTTTAAATATATAAGCTACAGGTGTAGCAACACCCTATTTGGACGGACTACTGTCCTAAATATATCCAAAATTGCTGGAGAGATACTACTGATGTCACGTGCCGTATCATGAAGAGACACTACTGATGTGCCGTATCATGGAGAGACACTACTGATGTTCCGTATAATTGAGAGACACTACTGATGTGCCGTATCATGGAGAGATACTACTGATGTGCCATATCATGGAGAGACACTACTGATGTGCCATATCATGGAGAGCTACTACTGATGTGCAATATCATGGAGAGATACTACTGATGTGCCGTATCATGGCGAGATACTACTGATGTGCCGTATCATGGAGAGACACTACTCATGTGCTGTATCATGGAGAGATACTACTGATGTGTCGTATCATGGAGAGACACTACTGATGTGCCGTATCATGGAGAGACACTACTGATGTGCCGTATCATGGAGAGACACTACTAATGTGTCGTATCATGAAGAGTTACTACTGATGTGCCGTATCATGGAGAGACACTACTGATGTGCCGTATCATGGAGAGACACTACTGTGCATATTTTCTATATAATGCAGAGCCACTACAGGTTTGCTACATCAAGGAGACCCTTCTTTTACTGATTCACTATCTTGTGAGAGTCCCTGACATTCTACAAACTATTCACTGCACTCTGGTGTTTTTTTCTTTTCTTCCTCTCCTGTAACTCTCTTCTGGTACGTGAATGGAGTCCCTGTCATTCTGCAAACTATTCACTGCACTCTGGTGTGTTTTTTTTCCTCCTCTCCTGTAACTCTCTTCTGGTATGTGAATAGAGTCCCTGTCTCATTCTGCAAACTATTCACTGCACTCTGGTGTTTTTTTTTTCCTCCTCTCCTGTAACTCTCTTCTGGTACGTGAATAGAGTCCCTGTCATTCTGCAAACTATTCACTGCACTCTGGTGTTTTTTTTCCCTCCTCTCCTGTAACTCTCTTTTGTATGTGAATAGAGTCCCTGTCATTCTGCAAACTATTCACTGCACTCTGGTGTGTTTTTTTTTCTCCTCTCCTACAACTCTCTTCTGGTACGTGAATAGAGTCCCTGTCATTCTGCAAACTATTCACTGCACTCTGGTGGTTTTTTTTTCCTCCACTCCTGTAACTCTCTTCTGGTATGTGAATAGAGTCCCTGTCATTCTGCAAACTATTCACTGCACTCTTTTTTTTCTCCTCTCCTATAACTCTCTTCTGGTACGGGAATAGAGTCCCTGTCATTCTGCAAACTATTCACTGCACTCTGGTGTTTTTTTTTTCCTCCTCTCCTGTAACTCTCTTCTGGTACGTGAATAGAGTCCCTGTCTCACTCTGCAAACTATTCACTGCACTCTGGTGGGGTTTTTTTCCCTCCTCTCCTGTAACTCTCTTCTGGTATGTGAATAGAGTCCCTGTCATTCTGCAAACTATTCACTGTACTCTGGTGTTTTTTTTCCCCTCCTCTCCTGTAACTCTCTTCTGGTACTTGAATAGAGTCCCTGTCATTCTGCAAACTATTCACTGTACTCTGGTGTTTTTTTCCCCTCCTCTCCTGTAACTCTCTTCTGGTATGTGAATAGAGTCCCTGTCATTCTGCAAACTATTCACTGCACTCTGGTGTTTTTTTCCCTCCTCTCCTGTAACTCTCTTCTGGTATGTGTATATGTATATAGAGCAAATGATTTTAGGTTGTTAACTTAGTCCTACATTTGTTGTACTGTTATCCAATGTCTTATTTCTAATGTTTAGTTAATTGCCATGTGATGTTCAATCCTCTAAAATGTATAGCTGTCTTATTCCATAGTTTTAACCTCCCCCAAATTTTATTGTCTGTTTACTTAACATCTCACCCTGACCAGACAAGAATCTAACTTTCCAATTGGCCTTTCCAATTGTCTTTGATTAGCAATCAACTAAATTTAGTGGACTCAGCTGACTGCCCTGCCTTCATATATTTCACACTAGTTTGGGATGTGTATTGCACTGGACTGTGCATTGCTATAACAACATATGTTCACATTTTTAAAGTTAACATTTTATAGGTGAGGCATTAGCAATAGAATTATACAAGAATTAAGTGAACATTTTATAAGTGAGGCATTAGCAATAGAATTTTACAAGAATTAAGTGAACATTTTATAAGTGAGGCATTAGCAATATAATTATACAAGAATTGAACAAGGATTGGGCAAGGGGCATGACACAAGGCAAGTACTTTTGTAATTTTATGTTTTATATACCTTATTGTTTTCCTTTGCAATTGCTACTGTAATACTGTGTCTTATGTGTTTAACTGGATCCCTCTTTTGTAAAAATGCCTAATATCTTCATATTCCTTTTTGCTGCCTCTTGTCTCTATAACAAACTACAATATTCAATTACTCTTTCTACCTCTCCACCTGCACTGTTCATTAGCCCATCTCTCTTAAACTCACCTTACTTTTGTACTCACAAACTTTACCTATTCCTAAACACTCTCTGCACCTCGTCTCAAAAGCAGTCTCATTACTGCAAATCTGTATCTCATCTCATGTCACTCTCCCTCTTGCTTTTACTAACTGCTGGTGACATCTCCCCTAATCCTGGTCCACAACAACTGCCTAGCCGTGCACATCCATGTGTACCATCCCACAGACTCAGAAAACAAAACTCTGACAACCTTACTCACATTCCTCTTGCATTAAAAGCCACTACCCCTTTCACTTGTACACTCTGGAACTCTCTCTGTGTTTGCAACAAGCTCACTTCTATACATGACCTCTTTATCTCCCGCTCCCTCAACCTTCTGGCCCTAACAGAAACCTGGCTCTCTCCCCTAGACACAGCATCCACTGCTGCTCTGTCACATGGGGGTCTCCACTTCAGCCACACTCCTAGGTCTGGTAATAGACAAGGAGGTGGTGTAGGTATTTTACTTTCCTCTTGTTGCACCTTTCAACAAATACTTCCTGTCTCTTCCCTCACATTTTCCTCATTCAAAATCAACATGATTCGCTTATTCTCTCCTCTTTCTATACGTGTTGCAGTCATATACTGTCGCCCTGGCTCCTCAACTCAATTTCTAAATCACTTGGCTGCCTGACTACCTTATTTCCTTTCCATAGACACCCCTTCCCTCATTCTCGGCGACTTCAACATCCCTCTTGACAATCCCACTGCCTCCTCTGCAAAACAACTTCTGAAACTCACTTCCTCTTTCGGTTTGTCACAGTAGACTGATTCTCCCACTCACAAAGATGGTCACTCCCTTGACCTGATCTTTAGCTGTCAATGCACTCTCTCAAACTTCACAAACTCCCCCTTTCCTCTTTCTGACCACCATCTCCTTACTTGCAACATATCATCCCTCCCTACAACTCTCCCTCCTTCTGCTCCTCACACCAAACTTCACAGAAGCATAATGTAATTAGATCAACAACAGTTTTCTAATTCCCTCAAACCTCTCCTCTCATCCTTCTCCTTTTCCTGCCCTGATCAATCTATCTGCCACTATAATTCCACACTTACATCCGTCCTTGACAATCTGGCCCCTCTTACCATAGCTCGGAAATCAAACACTCATCCTCAGTCCTGGCATACTCTTCTGACATGATACCTACACAGATGTTCCAGCTAAGCGGAGTTCAGCTGATTTTAAACATTACAAATTTATCTTGAACTCTTACTATTCTGCCTTTAATCTCCATAAGCAACACTACTTCTCTACTCTTATCTCTAATCATTCTTCAAAGATCTAATCTTTCTTCAAAGATCTCCACTTTCAATACCCTTCTCTGCCCTCTCCGACCTCCTAATACAACTTCTCTGTCAGCTCAAGACTTTGCCAGCCACTTCAATAACAAAATCGACTCCATCACAAATGAAATCAGCTCTCAACATAATTCCATTCTCTCACCCCCTCAAATGCTCTCAATCAACCACATCCCACATAACCTTAAACTTAGCTCATTTTCCCCTGTTACTGAGGAAGAAGTTTTGGTACTTATACTGCGCTCTCACCTCACTACCTGTCCCCTTGACCCTATCCCCTCACAGCTACTCCCCTCCCTCTCTGCTACCCTTACCCCTATACTTACACACACTTTCTTTTTTTTTTTTATAATATTTTATTAATCCAACAGAGTGTACAAAATTGCAGCATAAGCAAAACGGCCATACAATACAAGAGAAAAAGACAAAAACAAAAACAAATACAGGACAGTGAAGAAATGCCAGTGTATCAAACGTAGTATATCAAGCGTATAACAAACTACACCGAGCAAAATAAAACAACTTGCATATCCTAACATGACTCTTGAGCTGCATTTACTCTAAAATATTTCTTTTTTAGCCAAAAATAAGAGTTTAGAGTATTCACTGTTGGGGTTTTTTCCACTTTTGCAATAAAAAGAAAAAAAAAAAAAAAAAAAGGGGGGAAATTTTCTTCCTTATCCCTTCTCTATCCCCTCTCCTTCAAAATTAAATTCCTCCCCTCTCCCTCTCCCTCCTCCCTCCCTCCATAGTTATTCTATCATCCCATCCTCATTCCCCCATAGGACATATATACCTGTACGTATGTAGATATTACCACGAAATATTCTTATCCCCCATCTCGAGTCTCACATAATTATCTCACGACAACCAGTTACCCAAGCTGGAGGGAACAGCTCAAGTATTACCAACTCTAGGAAGGGTATATAATTTAAAAAAGGCAATAAGATACGTCTTTGAATAGGGAGAGGGTAAGACCTAATTAACGGTAGCCAATCCCTAAGGAAGATTCCTATCCTACTATCCACTAAAAATTTAGTGTGGAAAGATTCGAATAATATCTGGAATTGAATTTCTTTAAGGAAGGAAGAAAAACTCGGAGCTGCATGACTCCTTCAACCCTTAGCTATTAACTGTCTTGCTGTCAAAATAATTGTATTGAATATCTTTACCGGGCAATTTGGCCGTAGATCCGAATTTGATAAAAAAAAATCTCCTCAGCCGAGAACAGGCTTAAATCTTTGTATAGCTTGCCATACCAGAACCTGACCTTTTGCCAAAACTGTTGTACTTTAGGGCACGACAAAAACATATGAAAAAAGTCAGCCTTATCAAAGGAGCAACGCGGACAACAAAAGGCTTGAGTCGGGTAAAATCTGAACATTTTATCAGGGGTGAGATAATAGTTGTTAATTAATTTAAAATGGGCTTCTCTCCATGAAACAGAAATCTGTAACTTTTCTAGCTCTAAAAAACTTCGATTAATTCTGTTTTCTTCTAATTGCGGGAAATACCTTTTCCAAAAATTATATAATTTATCTATACATAATTCCCCCTGTTTAGCCAAGAGAATGTCGTAGATCAAAGATATTGAAGAACGACCTAGCGAGAACTGGCGAATTATACTCTTAATGTCCATCCAATCAAGGAATACTACTGTGTCCCACCTCTGAATAAATACATAATGCCATAGCTGAAAATAAGTATACAAATTTGAACTAGGTAAATTGAATTTCCAAAACAATAACTCTGACGTAAGCAATTGATTAGAGTCAAATAACTGATGGATATAGACCAATCCTGTTTCTGCCCAGAGCCTAAAAGCTCGCTGATTAATACCAGGCATGAATTCAGGATTACCTACTATCGGGAGAAACTCAGAAAATACTGGTGAGATTTTTAAAACCCGACAGATTCTATGCCACGCCATAATGACATTTTTAAAAGAGATCAATTTACATACATTTAACGGAAAACTTTTCAGAGAGCAGTGAAGGATAGCTTTTAATGCAAAGGGAGAGATCAGAAATTATTCTAACTCCAACAAAACAAACTTATTTGACTCCGTAATCCAGTCAAAAGCTAACTTGGCTAAACATGCCCAATTGTATAATCTAAAATCTGGCAAAGCTAAACCTGCATGTGACCGCTTTTGTATCAGTCTGCTCAGGCTAATCCTTGGTTTTTTATTGCCCCAGATAAATTTGGATAGATAAATTTGGATTGCCAAGACTGTAAGTCATGGATATCTCTATTGGTCAATAGTAACGGGAAATTTTGTAAGAGATATAAAATCTTTGGAAGAATAATCATTTTGATTAAATTAAGTCTTGCTGATAAGGAAATTGGGAGAGAAGACCAATTTTCTAGATCATTTTTAATTTTCAGCAAAATCGGGCGAAAATTTAATTCATACCACTTTGCAGGGTTTCTATGCAGGATGATACCTAAATACCGAAAAGACTCCACCACTTTAAAGGGGTGATCTACCCACTTAGAGCCATTCCTATGTAACCAAAGGAGTTCACTCTTGTCATAATTAATTTTGTACCCCGAGAAAGAAGAAAAAGTTTTAAATAATTGCAACACTAAGGGGATAGTTTATTTTGCATTGTCCAAGAAAATCAAGAGGTTGTCTGCATAGAGAAGAGTTTTTAACTTAGAAGAACCCAAGGAAATTCCGGGTAAGCAATCCCTTAGTAAGATGGCAAACTGTTCTAAAGCCAAGTTGAAGAGCAGCGGAGAAAGGGGGCATCCTTGCCGAGTTCCCCTTTTAAGCAATATATATGGAGAAGAGTGGCCATTGATGCAGAGAAATAAGAGGATTTTTATATAGATTCCTGATACATTCCAAAAACTGATTCTTGAATCCAAATCGTTCTAGTGCTGAAAATAAATAATTCCAGTTCACTGCATCAAAGGCCTTTTCTGCATCTACCGTGAGAATTGCTGCAGAGCTGATCTTCTTAGAGACATCACTCTTGGGGTCTAAGTTCCAAGCAAAGTCCAAAAAAGAGGTTACTTTGCAAATATTCTTAAGAGAATTCCTATCCTTGATAAACCCCGTTTGGTCTGGATGGATAACTCTATCCAGTAATTTGGCCACTCTGGACGCAACAATGGCGGTCAATAATTTATAGTCTGCATTTAGAACAGAAATGGGTCTATAAGACCCAGGATCCTCCGGGTCCTTACCTTTCTTTAGAATCAGAGAAATACGGGCCGCCGAGAAGTAGTTTGATATTGAATTGCTTGAAGAAAAATAGAAGTTAAACAAATTGACTAAAGATAATTTGATTTCTTCTTTCAGAATTTTATAAAATTCCACCGGTATGAAGTCTGGTCCTGGTGATTTATTGATTTTAGCTACCTGGATGGCCTCTAAGATTTCTTCCTCCGAAATAGGACTATTAAGAACTGACAACTCTTCCTCAGAAATACTAGGTACCTTAACACTGGCCCAAAAATTCAATGCATTATCTATATTAGTCTCTGAATCTGAGTATAGACGTTGAAACACCTTAAAAAATACTTGAGTAATATCATCTGCATTAGTATGTTTTTGATTCTCATATTTAATCGAGGAGATAAGATTCTTACTATTCCTCACCTTAACTACCTTAGCCAAAAACGTAGCCGAATTCCCATAATGTCCCCTAAATTGATAATTAATTTTTAGTTCTTCTTCTTGAGATCTTTGTTTCAAGTAAATATCTCTTTCACGTTAAGATTTGCAGTACATGTCCCAATTATCCTTAGTCTTATCAATGTAGAACTTCCTAAGTGCATTCCTTACATGTGCGGCTTATTGAGATTCTTGGGCCAGAGCTTTCTTCTTCCAAGTACTCAAGTATAATTTAATTTCCCCCCTTAATACAGCTTTCGCCGCCTCCCAAAAAATCTCCGGCTTGCTGAATTGCCTTATATTGATAGTCGCATAATCCTTCCATTTCTGCTTTAACCAATTTATAAACCTGGGGTTATCCATCAGAAAGCGAGGAAAAAAGAACGAGGTATTTTGACTCTTGGGAGGGGCAGTGGCCAAAAGTGTAAAGAAAATTACTGCGTGATCCGAGATAGCAATATCATATATATCTGCCTCCGATCTACATAATGCTAAAGGTTTAGATATTAAGAACATGTCTATTCTAGAAAATGTCATATGTGTTTTTGACTCGCAGGAAAAACTACACTGCTCCGGATTTTTAAGTCTCCATATATCAATTAAGTTCAATTCATGACAGAAAGTTTTAAAATATTTTGCAACTGTATTATTTTCCCGTAAGTTTTTTAAAGACAACCTATCCAAGACAGGACACAGCGTCATATTGAAATCTCCCCCTAAAATTAAATTAGCTGCTGAGGAAAGAAATACCTTACTCCTAATAGTGTCCCAGAAAACAGGAGAAAATAAATTCGGGCCATATAAATTGCATAACACAAAGTCGCAATCCTTAATCTGTATATGTAAAATCAAGAATCTTCCTTCCGGATCAGCCTCCGTTTTAACAATTTTATAATCTAAATTTTTATGCAACAGGATTGCCACTCCTGATGTAAGGATTCCAGTCCTGCTTTTACTTTTTGCCTCAACTTACCTTCTTCACCTGTACTTAAGGCATCACCCCGCCCCAAACAAGTGCTTAGTTGTTGAGTATTGTTTGCTGAAACCAGTGCTCTCTTTCTTATAAGCTATATACTTATCAAAAGAAGTTTCCCTTCTACTACTTTAACATTTGGATTTACAAATACCAGCTGCAGTTTGGTCTCACAAAGGGACTAATAACAACTAGTCTCATTCATCCTGAAGATTGCTATTCCAAGAAGTATTAAGTTATTCAACTCCTCATCTCTACAGGAATTGCTATCTAATTTCCAACAGGAGGATTCTACCAACTACTACTACGGTATTAGTATCAAATCTGATTTACCTTGGATGCCTTAGGTAACGGCTAATTACAAATTTCATGTTTCCTTTTTGAACTTTTGTAAACTGACTTTGTCTCTCAGAAATTACTTTGATTGCAACGAATGTTTTATTTAATTCTATGAACTTCCTTTGAATACATTCTCATACCGGACAGTAACGGACTTTATGTGACGTCACACAGCCTCATACATCTCAGCGTGCCATACAGCTCCTTACAACTCAGCGTGTCTCACAGCTCCATTTACAATCACTAGTCTGTGTTCAGTTTTCCACGCTGCAAGCCTTACTCTGTGTGCTGTGTCTCGCAGCAGGTCACGCCCCTGTCAGCAGCTGCAGTCTGTGTGTCTCACATCTCTCATGCCTCAGTGATTATTACAATGAACACTATCTCTCACATTTAGGTTTGAGCACAATTATTGTCAAAAGTTGTTATTAATAATAATACTTATTTTCAGCCTCTAAATATTTATATAGTATAACGATATAATATAACCATATAAAGACTTACTGCCATTACTTATAAAAATCACTCTGAATAAAACAGTCTATGCTGATATAATAGCCTGTACTTCAGTTGTGAAACAAATATAATTTATTTAGACTCTGCAGTTGTGATTCAAATAACCAAGGAACCTGATATAACAACTAAGCCATAAAATATGGATCCAGCAGAGCTTCCTCAAATTGTTTATAATTTAACACAAAGAGTTGACCAACTTAGTCAAGCCTTTAGAGAGTTACAATTAGAAAATGAAACTTTAAGAAATGTAATAAAAGACACTGTCTCTATTAAACAGAGCCTTCCTGACAATCTGTCAGAACCATTTATTGCACCTCCAGATTTTTTCAATGGAGATAGGAATTTATACCGTCAATTCAAAAATGCTTGTCTGCTTAATTTCACCCTTAAACCTAAAACATACCCAAATGATAGGGTTAAAGTCCTTACAATGATAAGCTATTTAAGAGGTGAACCTCGCATTTGGGCAGACACTCTCTTTGAGACAAATAATGCTGTTCTTTCATCTTTTTCATCTTTTCTGGATATCCTGGATGAATTATACTATGATTCTAACCTACAGTATACTGCTGAGAAAAAGATGAGGAACTTAAAACAAGGTAACAAACCTGTTGAATGTTACATAACAGAATTCAAGCAATATTCTATTGACTCTCAGTGGAACGCCATTGCTTTAAAAAACCAGTTCAGGCTTGGACTCTCTGATGCAGTAAAAGATGAATTAGCCCGAACTGAGTTACCTGAAACATTGGAAGGCCTTATGAAGCTCAGCAGGCAAATTGATAGGAGATTACGTGAAAGAAGATTTGAACGTCAATACCCTGAAATTGTTTATAAGAAGGATAAGGTTCTAAACCATCCCACTTCTAACAGTCCTCATACTGGTTTAACTGGTGCTGAAGCAATGGATATAAGTTTTTTTAGAGGACCTCTAACTCCTGAAGAACGTATCAGAAGGAAGACTAGAGGCCTCTGCATGTATTGCGCATCCTCATCTCATACTTTAAAGGATTGCCCATCTTTGCCACAGAACAAGAAGAGTAAGTACCATACCAATCTTTCTCTCCAGTCAAAGCATAACAACCCTCTTCATTGTTCTTTACTTCTTTCTCTACAGTGGGCAAATAAACAACTGACCATTCCAGCCATCTTGGATACAGGAGCACAAGGAAACTACATTGACAGTTCTCTGGTTTCTAAAAATAAAATACCATTGATAAAAAAGTTGTCTCCTATTTTCCTTCATGTGGTTGATGGCTCTGAGATATCATCAGGGCCAATTACACATCACACCATCCCGCTCTCTGTCACTACATTAAAAACACATCATGAACATCTCACTTTTGATGTAATCACTTCTCCATTATTCCCAATAGTAATTGGGCTAGCTTGGTTACAGCTACACGAACCTGATATTAATTGGAAATCCTTAAAAGTTCAACTAAATTCTGATTTCTGTCAACAGACTTGCCATAGAATTTCTTTTCACAGTTTATCCTCCACATCAGAAACTCTGATACCAGAAATGTACAAGCAGTTCTCTGAAGTCTTCAGTAAGAAGGAAGCAGATACCCTTCCCCCACACAGAATCTACGACTGCCCTATTGAACTGAAACCTGGAACAACGCCACCTATTGGACATTTATACCCACTTTGTCAACCGGAACTGGATCATCTAAAAACTTACCTAGATGAAAATCTAAAGAAAGGGTTTATCCGTCCTTCAGTTTCTCCTGCTGGTGCAGGAATGTTCTTTGTGCGGAACAAAGACCAATCTCTTCGGCCTATCATTGACTTCAGACAATTGAACAAAATAACCATAAAAAACCGATACCCTCTCCCTCTCATTCCTGAACTCATAGAAAGACTCAGGCATGCTCAGATTTTTACTAAATTAGATTTGAGAGGGGCGTACAATTTAGTGCGTATCCGTGAGGGGGATGAGTGGCTTACCGCTTTTAGAACTAGGTATGGGTTGTTTGAATATCTAGTTATGCCTTTCGGCTTAACTAACGCACCCGCAACTTTCCAGTTCTTTATTAATGACATTTTCCATGATCTCCTTGACACATGTGTTGTTGTCTACCTAGATGACATTTTATTCTATTCCACAAATCTAGAAGAACATATCAAACATGTTAGTTGGGTTTTAGCAAGACTCCAAGTCCATCGGCTATACGCCAAATTGGAAAAATGTATTTTCCACACCAACAAAATAGAGTTCCTGGGTTACTCCATCAGCCCAAATGGGATTCAAATGCAAGATAACAAAGTGGAAGCAGTAAAATCATGGCCCACACCTTCAACACGGAAAGAACTACAAAAGTTTCTTGGTTTCAGTAACTATTACAGAAAGTTCATTCGCAATTTTTCTAAAATTGCAAAACCTCTGACTAAATTAACTAGTGCTAATTGTTCTTTCCAGTGGACTAAAGAACAGGATGATGCGTTCAACTTCCTAAAGAATTCCTTTTCATCTGCCCCCATTCTGAAATATCCTGATCCAAACCTTCAATATACCCTAGAGGTGGATTCTTCAGATTATGCTCTTGGCGCTGTCCTCTCCCAAAGACAGTCTCCTACAGAACCACTACACCCAGTTGGGTTCTATTCAAAGATTATGACTCCAGCAGAGATCAATTATTCCATTGGGGACAAGGAACTTCTAGCCATTAAAAGAGCCTTCGAATTCTGGAGACATCTCCTTGAAGGTACCTCCCTACCTATAGTGATTTATACGGATCACCGGAATTTGGAATATCTACAAAATAATAAAACTTTATCTGGACGTCAAGTGAGATGGAGTCTCTACTTTAGTCGTTTCAATTTCCAAATCATGTACAGGCCGGGTTCAAAAAATGGGAAGGCAGATGCACTCTCTCGACGAGATCCAAGACCTATACAGGAAGACTCTCCTACTAGCATTCTTCCCCCTACTCGATTCCTTGCTATCCTATCTCAACAGGATAAGGAATATCAATCTGATCTTTCTTCAGAAGACCAAACCCTACTAGACAGACTAACCCTCCAGGATGGTTTTTACTTCCATGGTTCTAAACTTTATATTCCAGAACGTTTCAGACAGAAAATAATCAAAGATCATCATGACCCTCCACTAATTGGTCATCCAGGAATCAAACGTACACATGAGCTCATCTCCAGAAGTTACTGGTGGCCATCAATGAAAACCAGTATAAAGGAATATATACAACATTGTACAACCTGTACAGTATCAAAACCAGAAAGGAGACCTCCCTATGGCTATTTAATTCCTTTGGAAGTACCGGAATCTCCTTGGTCTCATTTGGGAATGGATTTTATAGTTGATCTACCACCTAGTTCTGGACAAACCACCATTTTAGTTGTTACCGATCATTTTACTAAAATGGCACATTTTATTCCTTTTCATAAGTTACCCACTTCCATTGAAACAGCATATTTATTTCTAAACCACATTGTACGATACCATGGGTTACCATCCATTTTAACTACTGATAGAGGAACCCAATTCACCTCACGCTTCTGGAAAGCACTCACTAAAGCACTCCAAATAGATCAAAGGTTAAGCACAGCATTCCACCCTCAGACTAATGGCCAAACTGAGAGACTCAATCAGTGGCTTGAGCAATATCTACGATGCTATTGCTCATATCATCAAAATAAATGGACTTCCTTTCTCTCCATGGCTGAATTTGCCTATAACAATACCATTAACAGCACTACAAATTATTCTCCCTTTTTTGCCAACTATGGTTTTAATCCAAGATTCACTATCCAAACGACTTCTACACATGACTCACCATCTGTTGATGTGCTAACACAAAACATAGCTGAAAATTTCCTACATTTACGAGATAACATCAAACAAGCTCAGGCGTCTCAGAAGAAATTTTATGATTTACGTCGTAGAGCTTCTCCGAAATATTCTATAGGGGACTATGTTTGGTTATCTTCCAAAAACATTAAAATGCACTTACCAAGTAAAAAATTGGCTGGGTTGTTCCTTGGCCCATTCAAAATTCTACACATCATCAATGAAAATGCCGTCAGGCTTGATCTACCTGATTCTTTACCAATCCACCCAACTTTCCATGTATCATTATTGAAACCCTACTTGGGAGATAAACCTGATGTACCTCTTCTACCCCCTTCTCCTATTCAATTGGGCACTGATGTCTATGAAGTTTATGATCTTTTGGACTCAAGATTTTATAATGGGGAATTACAGTATCTGGTCCGATGGAAAGGGTTCGCCCCAGAGGATGATACTTGGGAACCTCATGCACACATTAATGCTCCAAAGCTTATTGCTCGTTTTCATAGAAGATATCCAAACAGACCTAAATTCCAACCCGTGGTCGGCTTGCTTGAGGGGGGGGATCTGTAAGGATTCCAGTCCTGCTTTTACTTTTTGCCTCAACTTACCTTCTTCACCTGTACTTAAGGCATCACCCCGCCCCAAACAAGTGCTTAGTTGTTGAGTATTGTTTGCTGAAACCAGTGCTCTCTTTCTTATAAGCTATATACTTATCAAAAGAAGTTTCCCTTCTACTACTTTAACATTTGGATTTACAAATACCAGCTGCAGTTTGGTCTCACAAAGGGACTAATAACAACTAGTCTCATTCATCCTGAAGATTGCTATTCCAAGAAGTATTAAGTTATTCAACTCCTCATCTCTACAGGAATTGCTATCTAATTTCCAACAGGAGGATTCTACCAACTACTACTACGGTATTAGTATCAAATCTGATTTACCTTGGATGCCTTAGGTAACGGCTAATTACAAATTTCATGTTTCCTTTTTGAACTTTTGTAAACTGACTTTGTCTCTCAGAAATTACTTTGATTGCAACGAATGTTTTATTTAATTCTATGAACTTCCTTTGAATACATTCTCATACCGGACAGTAACGGACTTTATGTGACGTCACACAGCCTCATACATCTCAGCGTGCCATACAGCTCCTTACAACTCAGCGTGTCTCACAGCTCCATTTACAATCACTAGTCTGTGTTCAGTTTTCCACGCTGCAAGCCTTACTCTGTGTGCTGTGTCTCGCAGCAGGTCACGCCCCTGTCAGCAGCTGCAGTCTGTGTGTCTCACATCTCTCATGCCTCAGTGATTATTACAATGAACACTATCTCTCACATTTAGGTTTGAGCACAATTATTGTCAAAAGTTGTTATTAATAATAATACTTATTTTCAGCCTCTAAATATTTATATAGTATAACGATATAATATAACCATATAAAGACTTACTGCCATTACTTATAAAAATCACTCTGAATAAAACAGTCTATGCTGATATAATAGCCTGTACTTCAGTTGTGAAACAAATATAATTTATTTAGACTCTGCAGTTGTGATTCAAATAACCAAGGAACCTGATACCTGATCTCCTTTGAACCGCAGGGGCTGCAACACATTCACCCACCCATTTACACTTCAGTTTTGCTGCTTCTATATCATTAAGATGTGTTTCTTGCAGCATTACCACATCCGGGTTAAATTTAGCCAAGTATTTAATAATTAATTTGCGTTTCCTGGGAGATGTTACCTCCCAACATTCCAGGAAAGTATATTAATCTTGGAAGACATCTAATTAAATATCATACTTAGTATTTATTCGGACCAGCGATGGGGGGAGGAAGAGAGGAGGAGAGGGAGAAAAGGGAGAGAAAAAAAAAAAAAAAAGGAGATTTAAAAACAGAAAAATAGCAATTAAATATGCTTCTACTCCTAGGAACAAACACCCAGCCTGAGCACCAATACAACCGTAAATATATAATGCTAAATTTCAGGTCCATTCTTTTTTTTTTTTCCCCTTTAAAGAAAACAGTAAACAATATTTCAAACAAGCAAATATCAAAAATAAAATCAGCAATAAAAAACAACAATTCAGTACAATACATTTCGGGTTTGTAAAGAGTAAATTCCGTTTTAACCTATAGGGCACCGATAAACTCATGAGCCTCTTGGGGATTATTAAGGACATGTCTGACGCCATTCTCATCCACTATGATTTTAGCGGGATATGTGATCCACGCTTTTATGCCTTTACTGGTGATCCTTGCACAATAGGGGACCATTTGTTTCCTTTTAAGAGATGTCTCTAATGAGAAATCTTGAAAGAATAATAATTTGTTTTTCTCAAAAATAAATTCCCCTGACTTTCTGTATAATTTTAAAAATTCCAGCTTATCCTGATATCTAAGTAGCTTAAAGATACACATTCTACTTCTGTTAGCAGTGGTTACATTTGCTTTCAAATATCCAACTCCTATGTGCTCTTTCTACTGCCAGGGGTAATTGTTGGGGAGGGAAACCTAACGCTTTGGGGAGTAGTAAAGAAGTAAGCTTTAACAGGTCCCCATACTCGGGGGATTCGGGAAGTCCAATAATTCTGATATTATTCCGCCTGGAGCGATCATCAAGGTCCTCCAGATGGGATTGTAAGCTAGATATTCTAACTTCCTGGTCATGTACTACTTTATCTTGGACGTTAGCCCGATCCTCCAAGTCTGAGATCCTGTCTTCCGCCTCCTTCATTCTTGAGGCGAACTGCTAAACCTCGCTTGACAATGATGAAATATCTGTGGAAATCCTGCTGAGCTCATTCTTGATGATATCAAATTGGGGAGTAAAAATGTCTGTTAATTGTGATACTAAGTTACCTACATCTAGGTGGGATGTACCCCCATCCAGCACGGGGTCTAGTGAAGTGTCTACACTCCTAACCTTCCTGTCCTTAATTTTGGGTGGCATTATGGGGGAACTTTGTTTCGTGTGAGTAATAAATCTTTCCATGTACCCAGTGATTTAAGAAATTCGTGCAAAAACAAACAGCAAAATACAAATATACATCAAATGTGATATCAATACCAAAAAAACATTACGACCCCTAAATAAATAGGAGAAAAATAGGAAGCAGAGAAGCTTCTATTGTGAGAGTGATATTTTTTTTTCCCCCTTTTTATTTTTTTTTCCCTTTCTTTTCTCTCCCCCCCCTTAGCGGGGGATACACAGAGAGTGTGAAAACTAGTGAATTTAGGGCCTTTACGGTAGTATTAGTTATAAAGAGTGCAACAAAAATAGAAAAAAAACAAGGGGGGTATATCACCAAATTTCAATACCTAACCAATATGTCTTAGCACCACAATCTTACAGGATATTTCTCTAGAAAAGAAGAAAAGCAAGACAACAATAACAAGAAAAAAAACAAACCTGTCAGCAGACACAGAATTGCTCCTCCAAAAAAAAATAAACAGTCACCTATATGCTACTTGTGCCTTCTATTTCTTACTCCTTCTCCCCACTATGCACTTCATGAAAATTCAAATGCTGACTACGCAGGGAATCAGGGAGCTCAAAGACAAAAAAAAAAAAAAAAAAGTTCCATCAACTGATGAAGAGATTATGTAGATAAGTAGAAACAAAAAAATCCATCAACTGATGAAGAGGTTATATAGATAAGTAGAAAAGCCAATTACACAGTTCATCAATTTTTCCCCAAAAGTCAAAGGAATGTCACAAACAAAATTCTTAGAGAGGGAGATGTATCTTCTTATCGGATTCTGGGCTGTATCAGCTTTAATAAAGGAAAATCAGGGCCCAACAGACTTGGCCATCACCGTAGAAATGAGGGATTAATTAATCTTGCCAAGCACCCAGGATCATTATTTCCCCCAAACTGTGGTAGACGGAACATAACAAAGCAAATGTTAACATAGAGTACTTTCCGCTCTTGCTCATCTCAGATCAATTTTCCATGGAGAGACAGTGCGCTGCGCCCTCTGCTGATCACTTATTCCAGACACTTGTATTCCAATATATCAATTAGGGTATACGAATAAAACAGGTAAGTCTTACCCAGAGAGATCCCAAACTTGACAAGCCTGCCTTGGGCACCACAGTAGAGAAGAGCGTCTCCTCAGACCTCCGACTGATCAGATGTTATATTCAACCGCGAGGAGGGAGCGTTGTCCACCGATCACTCCACGGACGCCTCGCTCCCTCCTACCAGCGGTCACTCCACTCAGGGAACCCGGGAGATTCACTGAGGTAGACTTGCCTGCTCCTCTCCTCCCCGTGCGTGTCTTCAGAGGCTAGTGCGGTATCCACCGCTGGGCTGAACCGCCAATCAGGAAGACTTCCACGGCATAGGCGTAGACACCGCCTGTAGTCCTGCAAACGCTCCCAGATGATCTGGGTAAAGCAGGCAGCAAATGCTGGGGGAGAATATCCAGGCTCCTGTTATTCAGAGCACCGCAAGCTGCACAGCGTGCCTAACAGCTCCGCCCCCACCGGAAGTGTCACATTAGCATCCACTTACACACACTTTCAACCTCTCCCTCAGCACCGGTATATTTCCCTTATCGCTGAAACATGCACTGGTCACACCTATTCTCAAAAATCCTTCCCTTGATCCTACTTCCCGATCCAACTACTGCCATATTTCCATCCTCCCTCTTGCCTCAAAGCTTCTCTAAAAACTAGTTTATGCACGCCTATCCCATTTCCTTACAATAAACTCCCTTCTTGACCCACTGCAATCTGGATTTCATCCCCTTCACTTCACAAAGACAGCAATTGTTTAGGTTACCAATGACCTACTTACAGCAAAGTCAAAAGGCCACTTCTCTCTGCTTATCCTCCTTGATCTGTCCGCAGCCTTTGACACTGTTGACCACCATTTTTTGCTCCAAACCCTCCAATCCTTCGGCATCTGTGACACAGTCCTCTTGTGGCTCTCTTCCTACCTGTCAAACCGTACCTTTAGTGTAGCCTTCTTTGGGGCCTCCTCTGCCCCATCACCACTTTCTGTCGGAGTACCGCAAGGCTCTGTCCTCGGTCCCCTTCTCTTCTCAATCTACACGTCATCACTAGGTTCCCTAATAAAGTCCCACGGTTTCCAATATCATTTGTATGCCGACGACACCCAAATCTACTTCTCTGCACCAGACCTATCTCCTTCCTTGCTAACCCGTGTCACTAACTGTCTTTCTCACATCTCTAACTGGATGTCTTCTCACTACCTCAAGCTAAATCTTTCCAAAACTGAGCTCCTTATTTTCCCCCCTTCTTCAAAAATCTCCACCCCCAATCTCTCTATAACTGTCGACAACTCCATCATTACCCCTACCCCGCATGCCCGATGTCTCGGGGTCACATTTGACTCAGACCTTTCTTTCACTCCTCACATTCAGTCCTTGGCTAAAGCCTACCGCTTCCACCTTAAAAACATCTCTAAAATTAGATACTTCCTTACACAAGACACAACTAAGATTTTAATCCACTCTCTTATTCTTTCCCGCCTTGATTACTGCAACTCTGTCCTCTCTGGTCTCCCCACCTGCCGCCTAGCTCCTTTACAATCCATAATGAATGCCTCTGCCAGACTCATCTTCCTTACAAGTCGCTCTTCATCTGCTGCACCTCTCTGCCAATCCCTTCACTGGCTTCCTCTTGCCTCTAGGATCAAACATAAAATTCTCATTCTGACATACAAAGCCTTCAACTGCACTACTCCCCCCTTTATCTCAGACCTTGTCTCCAGATACTCTCCCTCCCGTCCCCATCGCTCTGCTCACGACCTCCTACTTTCCTCCTCTCTTGTCACCTCATCACACTCCTGTTTACAGGACTTCTCCAGAATGGCTCCCATCTAGTGGAACTCTCTGCCTCACTCCACAAGACTCTCTTTTAGTTTTGAAATCTTCAAGCGCTCCCTAAAGACTCTACTGTTCAGGGATGCATACAACCTATGCTAACCTTTCTTTATACCAGTTCCTCTCCTCCATTGCTATCCCCTGAACCCCCTTAGCATGTAAGCCTACGAGTCCAGCTGTTTGTAGATCACCTTCTTAAGAGCTGAGTGACTACAACAGTGCAACTCTTGGCAGGGCCCTCTACCCATTTGAACCCTATAATTGTTTTTTTGTACTCCGCATTTGTTTATAGCGCTGCGGAATCTTTTGGTGCTCTACAAATAACCGATAATAAATAATAATAATAATAAATAATAATAATATCTCATTGAAAGCCACTACTGTACAGCACAGCTATGTCATGCAGAACAACTACTTATATGCTATGCCATTAATATGTTATGAAGAGACAGACTGATTTGCTGTCTAATGCAGAATCACTGTTATATTGATTTGATATGTTTGCCACAAGGGTACTTATTTGCTATGTCATGCAGAGTCACTACTGAATCTATATGTTTATTCTAATATGAAGACTGGTGTAATAATATATATGTATATTTTTTTTAATATATTTTTTGTACATGTTAGTAATATATTTAAAATATTTTTTTTTGTTTTTCTGCATGATTAACAACTTTCCAATTATCATTCTGTGTAAACTTTTGCTGCATTTAGGATGTTTGTTTATGAAAGGCTCTGTAGCAACTACACAGGAGTGTGTATGATGTCATGCTAACAGGGTCTTGTGATGTAATAATGCACTGAATGTATAGCTTCAGTAGTTCATTGTTTTCTTAGATCATAAGCCAGAGACTGTTAAGAGCAGAAGATACTGAAGTCAGTTTCCAGTGAGAGGAAAACAGCAAGTGACCAGTTAGAGGAAAACAGCAAGTGACTATGTAATGCAGAGTTACTACTGATTTGCTGTGTTACAGACGGTGTTACTCTACGGATTTATTATGAGGCAGGGCCACTACTATTTTCCTGTGTCATGCAGAACAACTGCTGATGAGGTATGTCATTCAGAGCCACTACTAATTTACTATGTCATGCAGAGCCACTACTTTATTGATTTACTATTTCATGCAAAGCCACTACTGATTTGTTTTGATGCAGAGCTACTACTAATTTCATGTGTCATGCAGAGCCACTCCTGATTTACTATGTCATGCAGAGTCACTACTGTATTTATTTATTATGTCGTGCAGAGCCACTACTTATTTGCTTTATCATGGAGAGACACTACTAAATGGATATGCTCTGTCATGGAGAGCTACTGCTGATTTTCTGTAAGACAAACAAGCGAGCAAAGCCAGTATTTGGTGCTTACAGTCCTGGAACGTCGTTGGTGATGTTTGAGTGGAGCCGGTTACTCCTTTGAGCTGGAAGTGGGAGTGTTCAAGCTAGTTGCATGTATTCTGCAGGTCCTTCCTTTCGTATGTCAGAGTAAACAGATGCTGCATGTGACGTGTGATGGATTTCCGTCAATCGCATCCAGAGAGAGAAGTACTGAAAGAACAAAGTACAGGACAGGCACAGCCTGACTCAAGTGAAGTACAATTTATTGAACGGTAAGTTCGCTAAGACAAATGGCTACTTACAAACAGTAAAAACATATAAGGCAATAGTGGAAATCAATTTCCAAAATGAAGACTGCTGCAATTGTTCCACAATCCAAGCGTGTAATCAAACGTTTAGAGTCAACCTCAGCCATATCTGTTAACCAACTGTGGTAGTGTTAGCTGGAGAACGCCTTTACAGTGTTAGGATTGGAAGGTTAAATGTGCAGGTAGTCATAAAACATGTCTCTACGCGTTTCATCTGGGATCGCCCAGACTTCTTCAAGAGTCACTCTTGAAAAAGTCTGGGCGATCCCAGACGAAACACATAGAGACTTATGTTTTATGACTACCTGCACATTTAACCTTCCAATCCTAACACTGTAAAGGCGTTCTCTACTCTTGGTTAACAGATACGGCTGAGGTGGACTCTAAACGTTGGATTACATGCTTGGATTGTGGAACAATTGCAGCAGTCTTCATTTTGGAATTTGAGTTCCACTATTGCCTTATATGTTTTTACTGTTTGTAAGTAGCCATTTGTCTTAGCGCACTTACCGTTCAATAAATTGTACTTCACTTGAGTCAGGCTGCGCCTGTCCTATTCTTTGTTCTTTCAGTACTGATTTTCTGTGTCATGTAGAGACACTACTGATGTGCCGTATCATGGAGCGACACTACTGATTTGCCGTATCATGGAAAGACAGTACTGATGTGCCGTATCATGGAGAGACACTACTGATGTGCTGTATTATGGAGAGACACTACTGATGTGCCGTATCATGGAGAGTTACTACTGATGTGTCGTATCATGGAGAGCTACTACTGATGTGCCGTATCATGGAGAGACACTACTGAATGGATATGCTCTGTCATGGAGAGCTACTACTGATTTTCTGTATCATGAAGAGACACTACTGATGTGCCGTATCATTGAGAGACACTACTGATATGCCATATCATGGAGAGATACTACTGATGTGCCGCATCATGGAGAGACACTACTGATGTGCCATATCATGGAGATATACTACCGATGTGCCGTATCATGAAGAGACACTACTGTGCATATTTGCTATGTAATACAGAGCCACTACAGATTTACTACATCAAGGAGATTCTTCATTTACTGATTCGCTATCTCATTGAGAGCCACTACTGTACAACACAGCTATGTCATGAACAACTACATATATGCTATGCCATGGAGATTCACTACTATATTGATTTGATGTTTCATACAGAGTCACTACTGTATTGATTTGCTATGTAATGCAGAGTTACTACTGATTTGCTGTGTTACGGATGGTGAACCATTACTCTACGGATGGTTATTATGCAGAGCCACTACTAATTCCCGGTGTCATACAGAACCACTGCTGATGAGGTATGTCATTCAGAGCCACTACTAATTTACTATGTCATGCAGAGTCACTACTGTATTTATTTACTATGTCATGCAAAGCCACTACTGATTTGTTTTGATACAGAGCCACCACTAGTTCCTGTGTGATGCAGAGCCACTCCTGATGAGGTATGTCATTCAGAGCCACTACTAATTTACTATGTCAAGCAGAGTCACTACTGTATTTATTTACTATGTCATGCAAAGCCACTACTGATTTGTTTTGATACAGAGCCACCACTAGTTCCTGTGTGATGCAGAGCCACTCCTGATGAGGTATGTCATTCAGAGCCACTACTAATTTTTTTATGTCATGCAGAGTCACTACTGTATTTATTTACTATGTCATGCAAAGCCACTACTGATTTGTTATGTTGCAGAACTACTCCTGATGAGGAATGTCATTCAGAGCCACTACCAATGTTCTATGTCATGCAGAGTCACTACTGATGTGCAGTATCATGGAGAAACACTACTGATGTGCCATATCATGGAGAGACACTACTGATGTGCCATATCATGGAGCGCTACTACTGATTTGCCGTATCATTGAGAGCTACTACTGATGTGCCATATCATGGAGGGACACTATTGAGGTGCTGTATCATGGAGAGACACTACTGATGTGCCATATCATGGAGAGACACTTCTGATGTGCCGTATCATGGAGAGACACTTCTGATGTGCCGTATCATGGAGAGACACTTCTGATGTGCTGTATCATGGAGAAACACTACTGATGTGCCATATCATGGAGATATACTACTGATGTGCCATATCATGGAGAAACACTTCTGATGTGCCGTATCATGGAGAGACACTACTGATGTGCCATATCATGGAGGGACACTACTGATGTGCCGTATCATGGAGAGACACTACTGATGTGTCGTATAATGGAGAGATACCACTGATATGCTGTATCATGGAGAGACACTACTGATGTGCCGTATCATGGAGAGACACTACTGATGTGCCGTATCATGGAGAGACCCTACTGATGTGCCATATAATGGAGAGCTACTACTGATTTGCTGTATCATGGAGACACTTCTGTACAGGTTTGCTATGTTATGTAGAACCACTACTGATTATCTGTGTTATAAAAAGTCAATATTGAAGTAATTATCTATGTCCTGCAAAACAACTACTGATTTACTATGTCATGCACAGTCACTAATATATTGATTTGCTATTTCATGTAGAGTCACTACTGTGCTAATTTGCTATGTCATACAGAGCCATTACTGTATTTAGTTGCCATGTCATACTGAACCCCAACCATTTGCTTAATTATGGAGAGCCACTACTCTAGTGATTTGCTATGTAATGCAGAGACACTACTAATTCCCTATGTCACACAGAACCACTATTCATGAGCTATGGCATTTAGAGCCACTACAAATACACTATGTCATGCAGAGCCACTACTCTTCTGATTTTCTATGTCACAAAGATACACAACTGTATTGATTTGCTAGGTCACATACATACACTACTGATTTGCTTTGTAATGCAGAGCTAATGATGATTTGCTGTGTCATGGACAATCACTACTGTAGTGATTTGCTATCATGCAGAGTCTCTACTGGTTTCCCATGTCATACACAGCTATTACTTGTGGGCTATAACATGCAGAGCCTATACTCATTTGATACGTCATGGAGCGTGACTATAGACCTGATCTGCTGTTATGTAAAGTCACTACTTATTTGCTATGTTATACAGAACCACTACTGTGCTATATCATGCTGAGCGACTACTGATATACATTCTCATGTAGAGCCAATACTGATTTGATATTTCAAAGAGTCTCACTCTTTTACTTATTTCCTTTGTCATGTAGAGCTATTACTGATATATGCTATTTCAAGAATAATCACTACTGTACTGATTTGCTATCTCATACAGACTCAATAATGGTTTGTTATTTTGTGCAGAGCCACTATTCTACTAATTTGCTATGTCATGAAGAGCCACTACTGATTTGCTGTGTTATAGAGAGCCACTACCGAACTGATTTCCTATCATGCAGATACAATACTGATGAGGTATGTACCTTAGAGCCACTACTGATTTGCTGTGTCACTTAAAGCCACTTCTGATTTACTGTGTCATAGAGAGTCACTACTGCACTGATTTGCTATGTCATGCAGAGCCACTACTGATTTGCTGTGTTATACAGAGCCCCTAATGAACTGATTTGCTATCATGTAGATACAATACTGATGAGGTATGTACCTTAGAGCCACTACTGATTTGCTGTGTCACCCACTACTGATTTACTGTGTCATAGAGAGCCACTACTGCACTGATTTGCAATGTCATGATGGGCCACTACTAATTTCCTATCTGTTATGCAGTTTCACTATGAATTTACTATGTCATACAGAGTCACTATTTTCTAGGTCACTTTACTACACAATTGTACTGATTTACTTTGTCATGCAGAGCCACTACTGATTTGCTGTGTAATGCAGAGCCACTGCTGTACAGGTTTCCTATGTCAAATAGGAACACAACTGATTTGCTTTCTAATGCAGAGCCACTACTGATTTGCTGTGTTACTGAGACGGCAATGATTTGCTTTAATGCAAATCCACTACTGATGTGCAGCATCATGCAGAACCACTACTGATTAGTGATGTTCCGAATAGTTCGCCGGCGAACATAGCATGTTCGCGTTCGCCGCGGCGGGCGAACATATGCGATGTTCGATCCGCCCCCTATTCGTCATCATTGAGTAAACTTTGACCCTGTATCTCACAGTCTGCAGACACATTCCAGCCAATCAGCAGCAGACCCTCCCTCCCAGACCCTCCCAGATCATGGACAGCAGCCATTTTAGATTCATTCGGAAGCTGCATTGTTAGTGAGAGGAGGGACAGTGTAGCTGCTGGTGATTTAATAGGGAAATTGATAGCTAGGCTAGTGTATTCAGTGTCCACTTCAGTCCTGAAGGACTCATCTGATCTCTACTGTAAGGACAGCACCCCAAAAAGCCCTTTTTAGGGCTAGAACATCTTTTTTTTTTTTTTTTTTTCCTGTGTAATCAAATTGCAGTTGCCTGCCTGCCAGGCCCACTTGCCCAGTGCCACCACTCATATCTGGTGTAACAGTAGTGTAAATTTAAAAAAAACAAACTTTTTTAACTGTGAAACATCAGTCTGCTAGTGTAATCTAATTGCAGTTGCCTGCCTGCCAGTGTGTGTGCCAGGCCCACTTGCCCAGTGCCACCACTCATATCTGGTTTAACAGTAGTGTAAATTTAAAAAAAAAAAAAACTTTTTTGACTTTGAAACATCAGTCTGCTAGTGTAATCTAATTGCAGTTGCCTGCCTGCCAGCGTGTGTGCCAGGCCCACTTGCCCAGTGCCACTCATATCTGGTGTAACAGTAGTGTAAATTTAAAAAAAAAAACTTTTTTGACTGTGAAACATCAGTCTGCTAGTGTAATCTAATTGCAGTTGCCTGCCTGCCAGCGTGTGTGCCAGGCCCACTTGCCCAGTGCCACCACTCATATCTGGTGTAACAGTAGTGTAAATTTAAAAAAAAACAACTTTTTTGACTGTGAAACATCAGTCTGCTAGTGTAATCTAATTGCAGTTGCCTGCCTGCCAGCGTGTGTGCCAGGCCCACTTGCCCAGTGCCACCACTCATATCTGGTATAACAGTAGTGTAAATTTAAAAAACAACAACTTTTGACTGTGAAACATTAGTCTGCTAGTGTAATCTAATTGCAGTTGCCTGCCTGCCAGCGTGTGTGCCAGGCCCACTTGACCAGTGTCACACCCCTCATATCTGGTGTAACAGTAGTGTAAATTTAAAAAAAAAAAACTTTTTTGACTGTGAAACATCAGTCTGCTAGTGTAATCTAATTGCAGTTGCCTGCCTGCCAGCGTGTGTGCCAGGCCCACTTGCCCAGTGCCACCAATCATATCTGGTGTAACAGTAGTGTAAATTTAAAAAAAAAAAAACTTTTTTGACTGTGAAACATCAGTCTGCTAGTGTAATCTAATTGCAGTTGCCTGCCTGCCAGCGTGTGTGCCAGGCCCACTTGCCCAGTGCCACCACTCATATCTGGTGTAACAGTAGTGTAAATTTAAAAAAAAAAAAAACTTTTTTGACTGTGAAACATCAGTCTGCTAGTGTAATCTAATTGCAGTTGCCTGCCTCCCAGCGTGTGTGCCAGGCCCACTTGCCCAGTGCCACCACTCATATCTGGTGTAACAGTAGTGTAAATTTAAAAAACAACAACTTTTGACTGTGAAACATCAGTCTGCTAGTGTAATCTAATTGCAGTTGTCTGCCTGCCAGCGTGTGTGCCAGGCCCACTTGCCCAGTGCCACACCACTCATATCTGGTGTAACAGTAGTGTAAATTTAAAAAGACAAAACTTTTTTGACTGTGAAACATCAGTCTGCTAGTGTAATCTAATTGCAGTTGCCTGCCTGCAAGAATGTGTGCCAGGCCCACTTGCCCAGTGCCACCACTCATATCTGGTGTAACAATAGTGTAAATTTAAAAAAAAAAACTTTTTTGACTGTGAAACATCAGTCTGCTAGTGTAATCTAATTGCAGTTGCCTGCCTGCCAGCGTGTGTGCCAGGCCCACTTGCCCAGTGCCACCACTCATATCTGGTGTAACAGTAGTGTAAATTTAAAAAAAAAAAACTTTTGACTGTGAAACATCAGTCTGCTAGTGTAATCTAATTGCAGTTGCCTGCCTGCCAGCGTGTGTGCCAGGCCCACTTGCCCAGTGCCACACCACTCATATCTGGTGTAACAGTAGTGTAAATTTGAAAAAAAAACTTTTTTGACTGTGAAACATCAGTCTGCTAGTGTAATCTAATTGCAGTTGCCTGCCTGCCAGCGTGTGTGCCAGGCCCACTTGCCCAGTGCCACCACTCATATCTGGTGTAACAGTAGTGTAAATTTAAAAAAAAAAACTTTTTTGACTGTGAAACATCAGTCTGCTTGTTTAATCTAATTGCAGTTGCCTGCCTGCCAGCATGTGTGCCAGGCCCACTTGACCAGTGTCACACCCCTCATATCTGGTGTAACAGTAGTGTAAATTTAAAAAAAAAAAACTTTTTGACTGTGAAACATCAGTAAGCTATTGTAATCTAATTGCAGTTGCCTGCCTGCCAGAGTGTGTCCCAGGCCCTCTTGCCCAGTGCCACCACTCATATCTGGTGTAACAGTAGTGTAAATTTAAAAAAAAAAAAACTTTTTTGACTGTGAAACATCAGTCTGCTAGTGTAATCTAATTGCAGTTGCCTGCCTGCCAGCGTGTGTGCCAGGCCCACTTGCCCAGTGCCACCACTCATATCTGGTGTAATAGTAGTGTAAATTTAAAAAAAAAACCTTTTTTGACTGTGAAAAATCAGTCTGCTAGTGTAATCTAATTGCAGTTGCCTGCCTGCCACCGTGTGTGCCAGGCCCACTTGCCCAGTGCCACCACTCATATCTGGTGTAACAGTAGTGTAAATTTAAAAAACAACAACTTTTGACTGTGAAACATTAGTCTGCTAGTGTAATCTAATTGCAGTTGCCTGCCAGCATGTGTGCCAGGCCCACTTGCCCAGTGCCACCTTTCATATCTGGTGTAACAGTAGTGTAAATTTAAAAAAAAAACTTTTTTGACTGTGAAACATCAGTCTGCTAGTGTAATCTAATTGCAGTTGCCTGCCTGCCAGCGTGTGTGCCAGGCCCATTTGCCCAGTGCCACCACTCATATCTGGTGTAACAGTAGTGTAAATTTAAAAAAAAAAACTTTTTTGACTGTGAAACATCAGTCTGCTAGTGTAATTTAATTGCAGTTGCCTGCCTGCCAGCGTGTGTGCCAGGACCACTCTCCCAGTGCCACACCACTCATATCTGGTGTAACAGTAGTGTAAATTTGAAAAAAAAACTTTTTTGACTGTGAAACATCAGTCTGCTAGTGTAATCTAATTGCAGTTGCCTGCCTGCCAGCGTGTGTGCCAGGCCCACTTGCCCAGTGCCACCACTCATATCTGGTGTAACAGTAGTGTAAATTTAAAAAAAAAAAAAAACTTTTTTGACTGTGAAACATCAGTCTGCTAGTGTAATCTAATTGCAGTTGCCTGCCTGCCAGCGTGTGTGCCAGGCCCACTTGCCCAGTGCCACCACTCATATCTGGTGTAACAGTAGTGTAAATTTAAAAAAAAAAAACTTTTTTGACTGTGAAACATCAGTCTGCTAGTGTAATCTAATTGCAGTTGCCTGCCTGCCAGCGTGTGTGCCAGGCCCACTTGCCCAGTGCCACCACTCATATCTGGTGTAACAGTAGTGTAAATTTAAAAAACAACAACTTTTGACTGTGAAATATCAGTCTGCTAGTGTAATCTAATTGCAGTTGTCTGCCTGCCAGCGTGTGTGCCAGGCTCACTTGCCCAGTGCCACACCACTCATATCTGGTGTAACAGTAGTGTAAATTTAAAAAGACAAAACTTTTTTGACTGTGAAACATCAGTCTGCTAGTGTAATCTAATTGCAGTTGCCTGCCTGCCAGCGTGTGTGCCAGGCCCACTTGCCCAGTGCCACCACTCATATCTGGTGTAACAGTAGTGTAAATTTAAAAAAAAAAACTTTTGACTGTGAAACATCAGTCTGCTAGTGTAATCTAATTGCAGTTGCCTGCCTGCCAGCGTGTGTGCCAGGCCCACTTGCCCAGTGCCACCACTCATATCTGGTGTAACAGTAGTGTAAATTTAAAAAAAATAAACTTTTTTGACTGTGAAACATCAGTCTGCTTGTGTAATCTAATTGCAGTTGCCTGCCTGCCAGCGTGTGTGCCAGGCCCACTTGCCCAGTGCCACCACTCATATCTGGTGTAACAGTAGTGTAAATTTAAAAAAAAAATAACTTTTTTGACTGTGAAACATCAGTCTGCTTGTGTAATCTAATTGCAGTTGCCTGCCTGCCAGCGTGTGTGCCAGGCCCACTTGCCCAGTGCCACCACTCATATCTGGTGTAACAGTAGTGTAAATTTAAAAAAAAAAACTTTTTTGACTGTGAAACATCAGTCTGCTAGTGTAATCTAATTGCAGTTGCCTGCCTGCCAGCGTGTATGCTAGACCCACTTGCCCAGTGCCACACCACTCATATCTGGTGTAACAGTAGTGTAAATTTAAAAAAAAAAAACTTTTTTGACTGTGAAACATCAGTCTGCTAGTGTAATCTAATTGCAGTTGCCTGCCTGCCAGCGTGTGTGCCAGGCCCACTTACCCAGTGCCACCACTCATATCTGGTGTAACAGTAGTGTAAATTTAAAAAAAAAACCTTTTTTGACTGTGAAACATCAGTCTGCTTGTGTAATCTAATTGCAGTTGCCTGCCTGCCAGTGTGTGTGCCAGGCCCACTTGCCCAGTGCCACCACTCATATCTGGTGTAACAGTAGTGTAAATTTAAAAAAAAAAAAACTTTTTTGACTGTGAAACATCAGTCTGCTAGTGTAATCTAATTGCAGTTGCTTGCCTGCCAGCGTGTGTGCCAGGCCCACTTGCCCAGTGCCACCACTCATATCTGGTGTAACAGTAGTGTAAATTTAAAAAAAATAAAAAAATTTGACTGTGAAACATCAGTCTGCTTGTCTAATCTAATTGCAGTTGCCTGCCTGCCAGCGTGTGTGCCAGGCCCACTTGCCCAGTGCCACCACTCATATATGGTATTACAGTAGTGTAAATTTAAAAAAAAAACTTTTTTGACTTTGAAACATCAGTCTGCTAGTGTAATCTAATTGCAGTTGCCTGCCTGCCAGCGTGTGTGCCAGGCCCACTTGCCCAGTGCCACCACTCATATCTGGTGTAACAGTAGTGTAAATTTAAAAAAAAAAAAACTTTTTCGACTGTGAAACATCAGTCTGCTAGTGTAATCTAATTGCAGTTGCCTGCCTGCCAGCGTGTGTGCCAGGCTCACAGCGTATACTGTGCCCACTTGCCCAGTGCCCCCACTCATATCTGGTGTAACAGTAGTGTAAATTAAAAAAAACTAACTTTTTTTGACTGTGAAACATCAGTCTGCTTGTGTAATCTAATTGCAGTTGCCTGCCTGCCAGCGTGTGTGCCAGGCTCACAGCGTATACTGTGCCCACTTGCCCAGTGCCACCACTCATATCTGGTGTAACAGTAGTGTAAATTTAAAAACAAAAAACTTTTTGGACTGTCTGCTTTTTTGTGTCAGGCTCACAGCGTATACTGTGCCCACTTGCCCAGTGCCACCACTCATATCTTGTTTAATAGTAGTGTAAGTGTATGTTACAGAAGCATTAGTTATTTTGTTGTGAAGAGCTTATTTCCCAGCAGCAATGCCTGAACCAGCAAGCCAGCGCCTAAGAAGGGCTCCAAGAAAACCGTAACAAGTTTCATTTCATAAAGAGTTAACTCTTTTTTTTCAGCTTTTAGAAACTATTGTCTAATCACCTCTGGAGCCAGACTGCTAATTGATAAGATGAACTTGTAAACTTGTTATCTTAAGTACTGTAATCCTATTGTGGCCTGTCAAAGGACAGTGCTCTCTATCTAAATGTGTGATGGGGGATTTTGTGCTTCCCCCCCCTCTCCCCCTGGGAGTGCCCTGTGTGCATGTAACCTTAATAAAAAGCAGGCTGGGCATCCCAGTCCTGAGTTCTTGTTTGACCCTCAATCGCAGCGTTGACTCGTTTTTGTGGGCAGAAGGGTATCCTAGCTGTACTACAGCTAAGGGAGATTATTCTATATTTGCGAGACTCATATAGAATACTATGGAAAGCAGCTTCTCCCCTCTTTAGCAATAGGGATCCAGGCTACTAAGCGGTCCATCTCTCAGCGAGACTAAGGGTAACCGTAACATTTGGCGGCAGCGGCGGGATTTTCCTGGATTTCCTAGGAGAGGTACAGAACGGATGGAGAGCGCTTACGAAAAATTGAAGCGTACAACCCTAAAGGATTTACTTGAAAGCAGAGGGGGGTACGCCAGCAACCGGCCGAGGAGAGAGCTGATCACAGAATTGACCGAACTGGATCAGAGCTTCACAATGGCGGAAACACCGACCACGATTAGTGACGAAAAAACCAGGATTGTTCGGGAAAGGCTCTCATTATACGGGCCGAACCCCTCCATGGAATTGGTACAGCAGTTGATGGCGGAGGCGGACAAGGATATACGAGAGACTCGAGCCCACGAACTCAACCTAGCGAACGCACACCGCAATGCTGAAGCCCCGCAGGTAATCATCCCTGTCGAAAATGCTGGGAGGCCCAAGATACCCTATGCGGCATTTCGACCCTTCCTAGAGAGCGAGACAGGGATTGATGAATATTTGGCGGACTTCGAAAGGCAATGTGCCCTGCACCAGATTCCCAACAGAGAGTGGCCCACGATATTGTCTGGGAAACTATCCGGGCGAGCCCTGGAAGCCTTTCGTACTCTGGGTGCTGATGAAGTGACACAGTATGAGCTAGTTAAGGAGACACTGTTGCGACGATACGCTGTAACTCCGGACACGTATCGCCGACAGTTTCGGGGCACGGAAAAGAAGCCTAACGATACCCATATGGAATGGGCGCACCGAATGCGGAGAGCGGCAAATCACTGGCTGAGCGGAAGTAAAGCGGTGACTGGGGAGGAAATTTTACAATTGTTTCTCTTAGAACATTTTTATAATGGCATGGAACAGCAAGGGAAGGAATGGCTGCGAGACAGGCGGCCTTCTACCTTAGAAGAAGCAGCCAAATTGGCCGATGAACATTATGACTCCCGTCTTCACGAACCCATGAACTACCGAGCTCCAGCACGGGTCGAACCCAGAGAGGTTTACCGTGCACCCCCTCGTGCTGAATTCCGAGCCCCGGTGCCCACAGGGCCCGTCCGACACTCAGGACCACCCAATAACAGCTCTGAGCGTCCCAGACCGACTTGCCACCGATGCAAGCAACCAGGGCATTTCATGGCTAGCTTCCCCCTTAATACGCACCAGACACCCAGGAATTACAATTACCCCTCTGGGTCCTATCGTCCGGCCCGGGCCCTCTGTGTTAACCAAGAGGCCCCTATGGAGGGATATGTGGGGCCGCTTCACGAGGCAGACCCTGTATATGCTGCCTCAGATAACCGCCAGCACCATCGGCAGAGGGTATGGCTCGAGGGGCGATCTACCGAGGGATTGCGAGACACAGGGGCTACTATCACGCTGGTACAGAGTCATTTGGTGCCAGAGCACAAGCGATCCGGACAGACTGTGGCCGTTAGAGTGGCGGGGGGGGATGTGTACAAAATTCCAACAGCTAAAGTGCATCTTGATTGGGGAGCGGGAAAGGGGGCTGTGAACGTGGGCCTAATGGATAATTTACCTGCCGAAGTACTACTGGGCAACGATTTGGGCCCCATGACTTCTGCCTATGCTCCAGTATGCAACAACGAGGCGGACCCAGTGACTACACGGGCCCAAGCCCGGACGGAGCGAGAGCTTTCACCAGTGCGGGAGACACAGGTAAGACCTACCCCGACCTTGCCTGACAGGTTAGGCCCCATACCCTGGGACACCCCAGATGCTTTCGAGGCAGAGTCTAAGACTGACCCGACCTTACAAAAGTACCGGGAACGAGCAGAGACCGGAGGGGGCGGGGCAGATAACGAAACATTCTTATGGGAAAAAGGGAAACTATACCGCTGGACAGAGAAAAGGGGACAGCGTAGGCGACAGCTGGTAGTGCCCCACAAATACCGTCAAGAAATCCTCAAAATAGGCCACGACATCCCCTTAGCAGGCCACCTAGCCGTTACCCGTACCCTACACCGCATTACTCACACGTTCTTTTGGCCAGGGGTGCACGCTGACGTTAGAACTTACTGTAACACCTGCGATGTGTGTCAACGAGTAGGAAGGCGAGGCGATCACCCTAAAGCCCAGCTAGTAAATATGCCCATTGTAGAGGAACCCTTCAGCCGGGTTGCTATTGACCTAGTGGGACCACTGGCTACCCCTAGTCCCTCCGGTAAGCGATACATTCTTACCGTAGTGGACTACGCTACCAGGTACCCAGAGGCTGTCGCCCTATCCAACATACAAGCGGATACGGTAGCGAATGCACTAGTACAGGTGTTCTCCCGGGTAGGATTTCCAAAAGAAATCCTATCCGACCGAGGCACCCAATTTACGGCTGAATTGACCCAACAACTCTGGCAGGTTTGCAAAATTAAGTCCCTCCTAAGCTCCCCATACCACCCCCAGACGAACGGGCTGTGTGAGAGGTTCAATGGGACCCTCAAGCAAATGCTCAAGACGTTCACTCAGGAATACCGAGACTGTGAACGCTTCCTGCCGCACCTCCTATTTGCTTATCGGGAGGTGCCCCAGGAAACAACAGGGTTCTCTCCCTTCGAGTTGCTCTACGGAAGAAAGGTACGGGGACCCCTAAACCTGATCCGGGAGCACTGGGAGGGAGAGATGGAGGCTGACGGTGTCCCAATTGTGCCATACGTGCTGGAACTCAGGGACCGAATGGAGCAATTAGCCAAATCCGTGCGGGCTAATCTCCAGTTGGCCCAGAGAAGACAGAAAGTATGGTACGATCGGGGGGCCCGAAAGAGAATCTTCACCATAGGACAAAAGGTGTTAGTACTTAAGCCGGTGAAGACAGACAAATTGCAGGCGTCCTGGCAGGGTCCCTACCAGATCGTAGAGAAAAGGGGAGACACCACTTATGTGATAGCTAGCTGCCACGACAACAATCTTAGAAAGACATTCCATGTAAACATGCTCAAGGAATATTTTGAGCGACCAGAGAACGTGACGGCCGTATGTTGTTCCCCTCAGGAAGACCCCGACAGTTTACCCATTCCAGACCTATTAGAAAAGAGCCTCCCCACAGGTATAGTGGCGCAGGTTCAGATAGGGGACCGACTTAGCCCCACTGAAAGGGAGCAGCTCAACCAACTCCTCCAGTCCAAACACCTCACCTTCTCCCCGAAGCCAGGGTACACTACTTTAACCACCCACCAGGTAGATACTCCGGGACAAGCTCCCTTGCGCCAGGCTCCGTACCGAATCCCCGAAGCAGTTAGGACAGGAATGAAGAAGGAGATCGATGAGATGCTCCAGCTCAGGGTAATTGAGCCCTCCGATAGTCCCTGGGCCTCCCCAGTTGTCTTGGTGCCCAAGAAAGATGGGACCACCCGGTTCTGCGTAGACTATCGGAGGCTCAATGAAAATACCGTGACGGACGCTTACCCTATGCCCAGGGTAGACGAGCTACTCGATCGTATAGCCAGGGGAAATTACCTGACCACTATTGACCTCTGCAAAGGTTACTGGCAGATTCCCCTGGCCCCGGAGGCTATCCCCAAGTCGGCATTCGTCACCCCATTCGGCTTATATCAGTTTAGGGTAATGCCGTTTGGGATGAAGAATGCCCCAGCTACATTCCAGCGCTTGGTGGATAGGCTCCTGGATGGCTTCCAGAGTTTTGCTTGCGCCTACCTGGACGACATAGCGATCCACAGTGAGTCCTGGGAGGACCACTTAGCTCATGTGGGAATGGTTCTGGATCAGATCCGGGCTGCTGGCCTGACTCTGAAGCCAGAAAAATGCCACTTTGGGATGGCCGAGGTACAGTACCTGGGTCACCTGGTGGGGTGTGGAAAGCAGCGACCAGAGCCGGCCAAAATAGAAGCTGTCGCCAATTGGCCCACCCCCATCACTAAGACTCAGGTCCTAGCCTTCCTGGGCACGGCAGGGTACTATAGACGGTTCGTACCAGACTACAGCACACTTGCCAAACCACTGACTGACTTGACCAAGAAGAACTTACCTCGACAGGTCCTGTGGTCTCCCCACTGTGAAACGGCTTTCCAGGCTCTCAAAAATGCTCTAATTAACGCTCCTGTCTTGGCGGCCCCAGCCCTTAACAAACGTTTTATCGTCCATACAGATGCTTCCATGTTCGGGCTGGGAGCCGTCCTCAGCCAAGTAGGCGAAGATGGAGGGGAGCATCCAGTTGCCTACATCAGCCGGAAGCTCCTGCCCCGCGAAGTCAGCTATGCAGCGGTCGAAAAGGAGTGTTTGGCTTTGGTGTGGGCATTAAAGAAATTGACTCCCTATTTATATGGTCAGGAGTTCACTCTGGTCACCGACCATAACCCGTTGGTGTGGCTGAACCGGGTCTCTGGAGATAACGGCAGGCTATTACGTTGGAGCTTATCGTTGCAAACCTTCAATTTCACCATTACTTACAGACCTGGGAAACAGAATGGCAACGCCGACGGGTTGTCCAGACAAACCGACCTCAGCCCCGCATAACCAGCGGTCTGGACAGCCTTAGTCTGCCCCGAAAAGGGGTCAGACCGTGTCTGCCAGAGTGTTCCACAGAAAGGGAGCAATGTTACAGAAGCATTAGTTATTTTGTTGTGAAGAGCTTATTTCCCAGCAGCAATGCCTGAACCAGCAAGCCAGCGCCTAAGAAGGGCTCCAAGAAAACCGTAACAAGTTTCATTTCATAAAGAGTTAACTCTTTTTTTTCAGCTTTTAGAAACTATTGTCTAATCACCTCTGGAGCCAGACTGCTAATTGATAAGATGAACTTGTAAACTTGTTATCTTAAGTACTGTAATCCTATTGTGGCCTGTCAAAGGACAGTGCTCTCTATCTAAATGTGTGATGGGGGATTTTGTGCTTCCCCCCCCTCTCCCCCTGGGAGTGCCCTGTGTGCATGTAACCTTAATAAAAAGCAGGCTGGGCATCCCAGTCCTGAGTTCTTGTTTGACCCTCAATCGCAGCGTTGACTCGTTTTTGTGGGCAGAAGGGTATCCTAGCTGTACTACAGCTAAGGGAGATTATTCTATATTTGCGAGACTCATATAGAATACTATGGAAAGCAGCTTCTCCCCTCTTTAGCAATAGGGATCCAGGCTACTAAGCGGTCCATCTCTCAGCGAGACTAAGGGTAACCGTAACAGTGTACATTTAAAAAAAAAAATTTTGGACTGTGAAACATCAGTCTACTTTTTTGTTTCAGGCTCACAGCTTATACTGGGCCCACTTGCCCAGTGCCACCACTCATATCTTGTTTAATAGTAGTGTAAGTGTACATTTAAAAACAAAATAAACTTTTTGGACTGTGAAACATCAGTCTGCTTTTTTGTTTCAGGCTCACAGCTTATACTGGGCCCACTTGCCCAGTGCCACCACTCATATCTTGTTTAATTGTAGTGTAAGTGTACATTTAAAAAAAATAAAAACTTTTTGGACTGTGAAACATCAGTCTGCTTTTTTGTGTCAGGCTCACAGTGTATACTGTGCCCACTTGCCCAGTGCCACCACTCATATCTTGTTTAATAGTAGTGTAAGTGTACATTTAAAAAACTAAAAACTTTTTGGAATGTGAAACATCAGTCTGCTTTTTTGTGTCAGGCTCACAGCGTATACTGTGCCCACTTGCCCACTGCCACCACTCATATCATATTTTTTAAATGTACGCTTACATAATAGTAGTGTAAGTGTACATTTAAAAAAAAAAAATTGGGACTGTGAAACATCAGTCTGCTTTTTTGTTTCAGGCTCACAGCTTATACTGGGCCCACTTGCCCAGTGCCACCACTCATATCTTGTTTAATAGTAGTGTAAGTGTACATTTAAAAACAAAAACAAAATTTGGACTGTGAAACATCAGTCTACTTTTTTGTTTCAGGCTCACAGCTTATACTGGGCCCACTTGCCCAGTGCCACCACTCATATCTTGTTTAATAGTAGTGTAAGTGTACATTTAAAAACAAAAAAAACTTTTTGGACTGTGAAACATCAGTTTGCTTTTTTGTTTCAGGCTCACAGCTTATACTGGGCCCACTTGCCCAGTGCCACCACTCATATCTTGTTTAATTGTAGTGTAAGTGTACATTTAAAAAAAATAAAAACTTTTTGGACTGTGAAACATCAGTCTGCTTTATTGTGTCAGGCTCACAGTGTATACTGTGCCCACTTGCCCAGTGCCACCACTCATATCTTGTTTAATAGTAGTGTAAGTGTACATTTAAAAAAATAAAAACTTTTTGGAATGTGAAACATCAGTCTGCTTTTTTGTGTCAGACTCACAGCGTATACTGTGCCCACTTGCCCACTGCCACCACTCATATCTTGTTTAATAGTAGTGTAAGTGTACATTTAAAAAAATAAAAACTTTTTGGACTGTGAAACATCAGTCTGCTTTTTTGTGTCAGGCTCACAGCGTATACTGTGCCCACTTGCCCACTGCCACCACTCATATCTTGTTTAATAGTAGTGTAAGTGTACATTTAAAAAAAAAAAAAATTTGGACTGTGAAACATCAGTCTGCTTTTTTGTTTCAGGCTCACAGCTTATACTGGGCCCACTTGCCCAGTGCCACCACTCATATCTTGTTTAATAGTAGTGTAAGTGTACATTTAAAAACAAAAAAAATTTTTGGACTGTGAAACATCAGTCTACTTTTTTGTTTCAGGCTCACAGCTTATACTGGGCCCACTTGCCCAGTGCCACCACTCATATCTTGTTTAATAGTAGTGTAAGTGTACATTTAAAAACAAAAAAAACTTTTTGGACTGTGAAACATCAGTCTGCTTTTTTGTTTCAGGCTCACAGCTTATACTGGGCCCACTTGCCCAGTGCCACCACTCATATCTTGTTTAATTGTAGTGTAAGTGTACATTTAAAAAAAATAAAAACTTTTTGGACTGTGAAACATCAGTCTGCTTTTTTGTGTCAGGCTCACAACGTATACTGTGCCCACTTGCCTAGTGCCACCACTCATATCTTGTTTAATAGTAGTGTAAGTGTACATTTAAAAAAATAAAAACTTTTTGGAATGTGAAACATCAGTCTGCTTTTTTGTGTCAGCCTCACAGCGTATACTGTGCCCACTTGCCCACTGCCACCACTCATATCTTGTTTAATAGTAGTGTAAGTGTACATTTAAAAAAATAAAAACTTTTTGGACTGTGAAACATCAGTCTGCTTTTTTGTGTCAGACTCACAGCGTATACTGTGCCCACTTGCCCAGTGCCACCATTCATATCTTGTTTAATAGTAGTGTAAGTGTACATTTAAAAAAATAAAAACTTTTTGGACTGTGAAACATCAGTCTGCTTTTTTGTGTCAGGCTCACAGCGTATACTGTGCCCACTTGCCCAGTGCCACCACTCATATCTTGTTTAATTGTAGTGTAAGTGTACATTTAAAAAAAATTAAAACTTTTTGGACTGTGAAACATCAGTCTGCTTTTTTGTGTCAGGCTCACAGCGTATACTGTGCCCACTTGCCCAGTGCCACCACTCATATCTTGTTTAATAGTAGTGTAAGTGTACATTTAAAAAAATAAAAACTTTTTGGAATGTGAAACATCAGTCTGCTTTTTTGTGTCAGGCTCACAGCGTATACTGTGCCCACTTGCCCACTGCCACCACTCATATCTTGTTTAATAGTAGTGTAAGTGTACATTTAAAAAAATAAAAACTTTTTGGACTGTGAAACATCAGTCTGCTTTTTTGTGTCAGGCTCACAGCGTATACTGGGCCCACTTGCCCAGTGCCACCACTCATATCTTGTTTAATAGTAGTGTAAGTGTACATGTAAAAAAATAAAAAAATTTTGGACTGTGAAACATCAGTCTGCTTTTTTGTGTCAGGCTCACAGCTTATACTGGGCCCACTTGCCCAGTGTCACCACTCATATCTTGTTTATTAGTAGTGTAAGTGTACATTTAAAAAAAATGACAGGCAGAGGCAGGCCACCCCGCAGGTGCCGTCGTGGTCGTGGTTCTGTGATTCCCTTTGGCCCTAGAATAATGCCCAGTGTTCAGAGGCCACGTCCCATGAACTCGAAAAGTTCTGAGGAAATAGTTAACTTTATAACACAGGACACCCAATCTTCTTTAGCTTCCGCTCCGAACCTTGACGCACCATCCTCCTCCAGCTTATCTTCGGGCACCTCTCAAGTTACCACTCGCCCGCCTGCCGCCACCACCAACACTAGCACCACAGCCGCTTCACTTGATCTGTCAGAGGAGTTTTTTACACATCATTTGGAAGAAATGAGTGATGCGCAACCATCATTGACAGAGGATGTAGATAACAGTGATATGTCTCAGTCAGGCAGCATTACAGACATGGACGTACGGTGTGATGATGATGATGTTGTACCCGCTGCTGCTTCCTTTGTTGATTTGTCAGATACAAGTGAAGCGGTTGATGATGACGATGCGTCCGAGGATGTCACGTGGGTGCCCGAAGAAGAACAGGGGGAAAGTTTAGATGGGGAGACAGAGAGGAGAAGGAGGAGATGAGTTGGAAGCAGGGGGAGGTCGTCATAAAGAGCTAGTGGCACAGTCAGACAGCATGCATCGGCACCTGTTGTCAGCCAGGCAGCACGCCAATCAACGCATGCTGTTGCCACCACCAGAATGCCGTCATCGCAGAGCTCAGCAGTGTGGCATTTTTTGTGTGTGTCTGCCTCTGACAACAGCGATGCCATTTGCAACCTGTGCCAAAAGAAACTGAGTCATGGGAAGTACAACACCCACCTAGGTACAACTGCTTTGTGAAGGCACATGATCGCACATTACAAATGCCTATGGGAACAATACATGAGTAGAAGCAGCACACTAACTCAAAGCCGCCATCCTCCTCCTGCTCCAGCATCTTCAGCCACGTCAACCACTGCTGTCCTCCTTGCCCCCTCTCAACCATCCGCCACTCCGTCTCACTTCCGGAGCAGTTCCTGCTCATCTGCCCACAGTTAGGTGTCTGTCAAGGACATGTTTGAGCGTAAGAAGCCAATGTCACAAAGTCACCCCCTTGCCCGGCGTCTGACAGCTGGCTTGTCTGAACTCTTAGCCCGCCAGCTTTTACCATACAAGCTGGTGGAGTCTGAGGCTTTCAAAAAAATTGTTGCTATTGGGACACCGCAGTGGAAGGTACCCGGCCGAAATTTCTTTGCACAAAAGGCAATCCCCAACCTGTACTCGATTGTGCGAAAGGAAGTAATGGCATATCTGGCACACAGTGTTGGGGCAAGGGTCCATATGATCACTGATAGCTGGTCTGCAAAGCATGGTCAGGGCAGGTATATCACCTACACTGCGCATTGGGTAAACCTGCTGACGGCTGCCAAGCATGGAATGCGTGGCTCTGCAGAGGAGGTGTTGGTGACACCGCTACGACTTGCAGGCAGGCCTGCTGCCACCTCCTCTACTCCTCCTTCTCCATCCTCTTCCATAACCTCCTCGGCTGAGTCCTCTTTTGCTGCTGCGTCTTGCTCCACATCAACGGCACCCCCCCAGCTCCGCAGGTACTATTCCACATCCCAGATACGGCAGTGTCAAGCCGTCTTGGGGTTGACTTGCCTGAAAGCAGAAAATCACACCGGACCAGCACTCCTGTCCGCCCTGAACGCACTGGTGGATCAGTGGCTGACTCCGCACCAACTGGAGATCAGCAAAGTGGTTTCAGACAACGGAAGTAATTTGGTGGCGGCATTGAAATTGGGCAAGTTGACACATGTGCCGTGCATGGCACATGTGTGTAATCTGATCGTACAACGCTTTGTGCATAAGTACCCATGCTTACAGGATGTCCTGAAGCAGGCCAGGAAGGTGTGTGGCCATTTGAGGCATTCCTCCACGGCCATGGCGCACTTTTCCGATATCCAGCGGCGAAACAACATGCCAGTGAGGCGCTTGATTTGCGTCAGCCCGACAGGTTGGAATTCAACACTCCTAATGTTCGACCGCCTGCTCCAACAAGAAAAAGCCGTTAATGAGTATTTGTATGACCGGGGTGCTAGGACAGCCTCTGCGGAGCTGGGAATTTTTTTGCCACGTTACTGGGCGCTCATGCGCAATGCCTGTAGGCTCATGCATCCTTTTGAGGAGGTGACAAACCTAGACAGTCGCACCGAAGGCACCATCAGCGACATCATACCATTTATTTTCTTCCTGGAGCGTGCCCTGCGAAGAGTGCTGGATCAGGCCGTAGATGAGTGTGAAGAGGAAGAGTTGTGGTCACCATCACCACCAGAAACAGCCTTATCAGCATCGCTTGCTGGACCAGCGGCAACGCTGGAAGAGGATTGTGAGGAAGAGGAGTCAGAGGAGGAATGTGGCTTTGAGGAGGAGGAGGAAGACAAACCACAACAGGCATCCCAGGGTGCTCGTTGTCACCTATCTGGTACCCGTGATGTTGTACGTGGCTGGGGGGAAGAAGATACCTTCAGTGAGATCACTGAGGACGAGGAATGGGACATGAGTAGCTCGGCATCCAACCTTGTGCAAATGGGGTCTTTCATGCTGTCGTGCCTGTTGAGTGACGCTCGTATAAAAAAGCTGAAGGAGAACGACCTGTACTGGGTGTCCACACTACTAGACCCCCGGTATAAGCATAAAGTGCCTGAAATGTTACCGAATTACCACAAGTCGGAAAGGATGCAGCAGTTCCAAAATAAATTAAAAAGTATGCTTTACACAGCGTATAAGGGTGATGTCACAGCACAACGGGAATCTAACAGGGGAAGAGGTGAAAGTAATCCTCCGACTCCCTCGACCACGCCAGCAAGGACAGGACGCTTTACAGACGTGTTGTTTATGGAGGACATGCGGAGCTTTTTAACTCCTATGCATTGCCACAGCCCTTCGGGGTCCACCCTCAGAGAACGACTCGACCGACAGGTAGCAGACTACCTCGCCTTAACTGCAGATCTCGACACTCTGAGGAGCGATGAACCCCTTGAATACTGGGTGTGCAGGCTTGACCTGTGGCCAGAGCTATCCCAATTTGCAATAGAACTTCTGGCCTGCCCCGCTTCAAGTGTCTTGTCAGAAAGGACCTTCAGTGCAGCAGGAGGTATTGTCACTGAAAAGAGAAGTCGCCTAGGTCAAAAAAGTCTAGATTACCTCACCTTTATTAGGATGAATGAGGGATGGATCCCGACTGACATTGGGCGATACATTTGAGTAAAAAAGGCCTGATGAGATGAGCTGCCTTGGGCTAAAAATGGTCCACACGCTGCAGTATTTTATCTTCGAATGCCGGATGACTTGCGTGACTTATCCGCCACCAACTACGGTTCAAGCTGCAATGTTTTAGGGCACTTTCTGCCTGGGAAACAAACATCAATTTTTCTGGCCACTGCTACAGCAGCGGCTGCAACAATACCTAATTTTTCAGGCATGTGTATATGCCAAATTTTTCTGGCCTCTGGTGCTGCACTGTGGCTTCAAAAACCAAACAAAAAAAAGGCACTTAACAGGGATTAAACTGATAGGAATAGTACTACTTAACACACCACTCCTTTCTGGTGGCAAATTAGATTGCACGCACAGTGCCCCATATTTGAAGTAGGAGGACCGACCAAGCATCTTTTTCCATCTCCCAGTTCCTAAAATCCATGCCATATACACGTCCCCTGATAGGGGATGTAACAGGGATTAAACTGATCAGAATAGTACTACTTAACACACCACTCATATCTGGTGGCACAGTAGATTGCACGCGCAGTGCCCCAAATTTGAAGTAGGAGGACCGACCAAGCATCTTTTTCCATCTCCCGGTTCCTAAAATCCATGCCATATACACGTCCCCTGATAGGGGACGTAACAGGGATTAAACTGATCAGAATAGTACTACTTAACACACCACTCTTATCTGGTGGCACAGTAGATTGCACGCGCAGTGCCCCAAATTGGAAGTAGGAGGACCGACCAAGCATCTTTTTCCATCTCCCGGTTCCTAAAATCCATGCCATATACACATCTCCTGGCGCCGCAACTGCCTCTGGGAACCTTACCATGGTTCCCAGACCGCACGTCTTGTAATTCTCTGTCTGGGAAATTATCTATCTATCAAATCTATCTATTTATCTATCAAATCTATCTATCGTATCTATCAAATGTATATTGCATCTATTGATCTATCTATCTAATCTATGTATCTATCTATCAAATCTATCTATCTCGTGGCCGGACTGTTTTGTGACAGCCACTTGTGTTTCGGCCAAATGTCCATTGGCCAAGTGTCCATCTGCCAAATGTCCGTCGGCTAAAAGTCCGGTCACAATTGCATGCGCAGTGCCCCAAATTTGAAGTAGGAGGACCGACCAAGCATCTTTTTCCATCTCCCGGTTCCTAAAATCCTTTCCATATACACGTCCCCTGATAGGGGGCGTAACAGGTATTAAACTGATCAGAATAGTACTACTTAACACACCACTCTTATCTGGTGGCACAGTAGATTGCACGCGCAGTGCCCCAAATTTGAAGTAGGAGGACCGACCAAGCATCTTTTTCCATCTCCCGGTTCCTAAAATCGATCCCATATACACGTCCCCTGATAGGGGACGTAACAGGGATTAAACTGATAAGAATAGAACTACTTAACACACCACTCATATCTGGTGGCACATTAGATTGCACGCGCAGTGCCCCAAATTTGAAGTAGGAGGACCGACCAAGCATCTTTTTCCATCTCCCAGTTCCTAAAATCGATGCCATATACACGTCCCCTGATAGGGGACGTAACAGGGATTAAACTGATAGGAATAGTACTACTTAACACACCTTATAATAACGCAGAGAGAGGCAACGCAGAGAGAGGAGTCTGAAGAAGAGGAGTCAGAGGAGGAAGGTGGCTTTGAGGAGGTGGAAGACCAAACACAGCAGGCATCCCATGGGGCTTGTTGTCACCTTTCGGGGACCCTTGGTGTTGTACGTGGCTGGGTGGAGGAAGAGACCTTCAATGACATCAGTGAGGACAAGGAACGGGACATGGCTAGCTTGGTATCCAACCTTGTGCAAATGGGGAGTTTGCGGTTGTGCAAATGGACTGTTTGCGGTTGTTTGCGGTGCGTTAAAGGGACAGTCTAGGCCAAAATAAACTTTCATGATTCAGATAGAGCATGTCATTTTAAACAATTTTCCAATTTACTATTATCACCAATTTTGCTTTGTTCTTTTGGTATTCTTAGTTGAAAGCTTAACCTAGGAGGTTCATATGCTAATTTCTTAGACCTTGAAGCCCACCTCTTTCAGATTGCATTTTAACAGTTTTTCACCACTAGAGGGTGTTAGTTCACGTATTTCATATAGATAACACTGTGCTCGTGCACGAGAAGTTATCTGGGAGCAGGCACTGATTGGCTAGACTGCAAGTCTGTCAAAAGAACTGAAAAAAGGGGCAGTTTGCAGAGGCTTAGATACAAGATAATCACAGAGGTTAAAAGTATATTATTATAAATGTGTTAGTTATGCAAAACTGGGAAATGGGTAATAAAGGGATTATCTATCTTTTAAAACAATAAAAATTCTGGTGTAGACTGTCCCTTTAAACGGGGAGTTTGGCCTGTCACTGTGAAGCGGGCGTAACCCTTACACTACCTGATCGATACAACAAGCACGTTATTCCAAACAATTTAGCAATGTTAGGTAATTTATGCCCTTTATGGCTTAAAACCAGACTCTGCATCAACTATGTAATTTTCCATGGGAGTTTTGCTATGGATCCCACTCCGGCATGCCACAGTCCAGGTGTTAGTCCCCTTAAAACAACTTTTCCATCACTATTGTGGCCAGAAAGAGTCCCTGTGGGTTTTAAAGTTTGCCTGCCTATAGAAGTCTATGGCGGTTCGCCCGGTTCGCCCGTTCACGAACAGTTATGGAAGTTCGCGTTCGACGTTCGCGAACCCAAATTTTTAGGTTCGCAACATCACTATTTACTATCTCATGCAGAGCTTCTTTTGTACTGATTTGCTATTTTGTGCAGATCCACTACTAATTTACTGTGTTGTGCAGAATCACTCCATTTCCAATATACCATGTAATTCAGAGCCACTACTGATGTGTTATGTCTTGTAGAGCCATTTCCAATATACCATGTCATTCAGAGCCACTACTGATGTGCTATGTCTTGTAGAGCCACTACCAATATACCATGTCATTCAGAGCCACTATTGATGTGTTATGTTATCTATAGCCACTACCAATATACCATGTAATTCAGAGTCACTGCTGATGTGCTATGTCTTGTAGGGCCATTACCAATATACCATATCATTCATAGCCACTACTGATGTGCTATGTCTTGTAGAGCCATTATCAATATATCATGTCATTCAAAGTCACTACTGATGTGCTATGTCTTGTAGAGCCATTACCAATTTACTATGTCATGCAGAGTCACTACTGATGTGATATGTCATACAGAGCCACTACTGATGTGCTATGTCATGTAGAACCACTACTGATTTCCTATTTCAAGGAAAGACACTTTTTAATGATTTTCTATGTCATTCAGGGCCACTACTGATTTGTTGTGCCATGGAGAGCCACTATGCAACTGACTTGCTATCATACAGAGCCACTACTGAATTACTGTGTCATTCAAAGCCACTATTGAACTGTTTTGCTGTCATACAGAGCCACTACTGAATTGCTGTGTCATGGAGAGCCACCATTGAACTGATTGGCTGTCATACAGAGCCACTACTGATTGGTTGTGTTATGTAGAGCCACTATCAAATTGATTTGCTGTCATACAAAGCCACTGCTGATTTGCTGTGTCATAGAGAGCCACTATTAAATTGATTTGCTGCTATACAGAGCTACTAGTGATTTGCTATATATATATATATATATATATATATATATATATATACTGTATATATATATATATATATATATATATATATATATATATATATCCTATTTCATATAGTCACTACTATACTGATTTGCTATTTCATGCAGATTCAGTAATTGTTTGTTATATTGTACAGAGCCTTTACTATACTGATTTGCTATCTCATGCAGATTCAGTAATTGTTTGTTATATTGTACAGAACCTTTACTATACTGATTTGCCATGTCATGCAGAAGCATTACTAATTTATGCTATGTTATGAAGATCCACTACTCTACTGATTTGCTATGTCATACAGAGCCACTGTGTGGCAATAGATTGAGGGCCCCCTGGACTTTGGAAGCTATTGCAGTTTTGGGATGTTACGAATACTGTTCTCTTGAGTGCTAAAGAGTTGCTTTGGAGTTATTTAAGGGGTGTCATTTGTGGGGGACTTACTGTTCAGGGAGGTTTTAGTAGGGGACTGGGGCATGAAAGTTGTAATGGTACTTACCGGATCAAAGCGATCCCCTCTCAGCAAACGCAGAGAGTGCCGCTCTCCTCTCTGCGTCCCACGTGGAGAAACGCAAGACTCCAGCCTGGCTTCAACTGTGGCTGTAGCTCTCTAGGCACAAGCAGCCGTGTGCTGCCTAGATTTAAAGGGGCCATGTACTAATTATAGGAACTCCCACCTGGAAATCCTATAAAAACTTAGCCAGCCTATCATTTTGGGCTGAGTTATTGCCTTACCTACCTTGCTCACCTTGCTCCTGAGACCAAATAATACTTACCTAATACCTGTGTATACTCACCTTTCTCCCGAGACCAAGCATACTTACCTGATACCTGTGTATGCTCTCCTTTCTCCAGAGTCTAAGCATACTTACCTTGCACCTGTGTATGCTCCCCTTTCCCCTGAGACTAATCATTCTTACCTAATAGAGTAGGTGTTTACTTCAGAGGCTAAGCATATTTACCTTGTACCTGTGTATGCTCACATTGCTACAGACACAAACATACTTGCCTGATACCTGTGTATGCTCCACTTGCTCCAGAGACCAAGCATAATTACCTTGCGCCTATGTATACTCCAGAAAGCCAAGTGGACCAACCTGATACCTGTGTATGCTCAACTTATTCCTGAAGCTGTACCTATCTGGCATCCTGTGACAGTCTCACCAATACTACCCATGTCTACTATACCTGATACCTGTGTATGATACCTGTGTATGCTCAACTTATTCCTGAAGCTGTACCTATCTGGCATCCTGTGACAGTCTCACCAATACTACCCATGTCTACTATACCAGTGACAGCCTTCTTCAAACCAGCTGTGCCTGCTGTACCTATCTGGCATCCCGTGACAGTCTCACCAACAGTACACGCTGGGTATCATGTGCCTACTGAGAAACCTGTGTCTACCTTACCGGTGACAGCCTTCTTCAAACCTGCCGTACCTATCTAGTATGCTGTGAGAGTCTCACCTACAGTACCCACTGGGTGTTCTGTTCCTACTGATAAAACCTGTATCTGCTTTTCTCTCACTAGCTGTGTCTGCTGTACCTACCAGATATTCTGTGAGCTCACATTTAACTATTTAGTTCAAGCACCAGTTTCTATTGGACTTGGTTAAGAAAATAAATCTAATATATTGCACCAAAGAGAGGAAAGGTTCAAGATACCCTAAATTAATATATATGTCCCTCTACATACATGAATAAAATAAAACTACAAATGCAAAATAGTGAGTGCTAAAAAAACCGCCAAAAATTATATGGTTTATTAATGACTTAGGGCTCGCTTCATTTGAGCTGTAATTTCATTTGCGTGCACTCGCAAACCGATAAATATGCTATGAAAGCAATATCGTTTATCGACTGCTTTCAACAGCCCGTTATAACCCAATTTCGGCAATTGGACTTCGGCTGCTAAAAACATTATCGTGTCCAATACAAAGTATAGGAAGCCGCTAATCTTTAAATAATATCCAATTTCCAATGCCCGCGCAAGCCGTAAATACACTGTCGGAGGCTGCCGATACACTAACAAAAATAAAACCCAGCTCAACTAGGTGTATAACAGGAAAAAAAACCTCTATCGGCCATCCCCCACATCACAACTTATAATAAATCTTTGAACCTCTAAACCACCATGCCCCACAATGCAAACTACGTATTTAAACTATTAACCCCTAATCCGCAATGCCCCCACAACGCAAACTATCTATTAAATCTATTAACCCCTAATCCGCCATCCCCCACAACACAATTTAGCTATTTAAACGATTAACACCTAATCCGCCAATAACCCACATCGCAATTAACCTAATAAATATATTAACCCCTAAACCACCAATAACCCACATAGCAATTAACTAATCATTAAGCCCCCTAACCTAACACCCCCTAAATTAACCCCATTAGATAGATTCAAATAATCCTAAATTACAATTAAAATAAAATACCTAACATTACTTTAAAAAAAAAAAAAAAAAACTAAGTGTAAATTAAGCTAAATTACAGAAAATAAAAAATCTAAGATTACATAAAATAATAAACAAAATTATCAAACATTAAAAAAATAAACCTAATCCCTATGAAAGTAAAAAAAGCCCCACAAAATAAAAACACCCCCTAATCTAATGCTAAACTACCAATAGCCCTTAAAAGGGCTTTTTGTAGGGCATTGCCCTAAGTTAAATAGCTATTTTCCTTAAAAAAAATACTAAGTCCCCCCTCTAACAGTAAAACCCCCCACCCACCAATCCCCCCCAAATAAAAAAAACCTAACACTAAAAAATCCTAAACTGCCCATTGCCCCTAAAGGGGCATTTGTATGGGCATTGCCCTTAAAAGAGCATTCAGCTCATTTAAGATTGCCCAAAATCACTAATCTAAAAAATAAAAATGAAAAACTCTAACCCCCAGATAGGTACTGATGGTTCCTGAAGTCTGACGGTGAAGTCTTCTTCCAAGCGGCAAATTCTTCTATCTTCATCCTGGACCGTGAAACTGAAGACCGGCGACCGCGGAACTGAAGACCGGTGGCCGCGGAACCATGGAGGAGTAAAGTGAATTTAAGGTACACGATTAAATATGGCATCCCTTGCATTCCTATTGGCTGATTTGATTCATTAAATTCATTCATTAAATTTGTTTTTAGATTAGGGATTTCTGGGCAGTCTTTAATATGTTTATTGGGCCAGATTACCAGTGGAACGGTATTTAGCACTCCCACTAAGTCCGATATAAGTAAGCTTTTTGCACCAAAAATGATATGGTTTATTAAGGACTTAGGGCTCGCTTCCATTGAGCTGTAATTCCGTTTGCGTGCACTCGCAAACCGATAAATATGCTGTCGGAGGCAATATCGTTTATCGACTGCTTTCAACAGCCCATTATAACCCAATTTCGGCAACTGGACTCCGGCTGCTGAAAACATTATCATGTCCAATACAAAGTATAGGATGCCACTAATCTGTCAAAATAATACCCAGTTTCCAATGCCCACCAAACCGTAAATACACTGTCGGAGGCTGCCGATACACTAACAAAAATAACACCCAGCTCAACTAGGTGTATAACAGGAAAAAAAGTGCTCTTTGAGACATTTTTCCCACTTAAATCTAACCCAACACGTCAAAACCCCTCCATCCGCCATCCCCCCACATCACAACTTATAATAAATCTTTGAACCTCTAAACCGCCATGCCCCACAATGCAAACTACCTAGTTAAACTATTAACCCATAATCCGCAATGCCCCCACAACGCAAACTATCTATTAAATCTATTAACCCCTAATCCGCCATCCCCCACAACGCAATTTAGCTATTTAAACGATTAACCCCTAATCCGCCAATAACCCACATCGCAATTAACCTAATAAATATATTAACCCCTAAACCGCCAATAACCCACATAACAATTAACTAATCAATAAGCCCCCTAACCTAACACCCCCTAAATTAACCCCATTAGATAGATTCAAATAGCCTAAATTACAATTAAAATAAAATACCTAACATTACTTTAAAAAAAAAAAAAAAAAATATGTCATCCCTTACATTCCTATTGGCTGATTTGATTCTTCAAATTCAAATTAGCCAATAGGATAAGAGCTACTTAAATCCTATTGGCTGATTAGAACAGCCGGACTACAGGAACCGTAACTACCTATCTGGGGGTTAGAGTTAAACTTTTTATTTTTTTTATTTTTTTAGATTAGGGATTTCTGGGCAGTCTTTAATATGTTTATGGGGCCAGATTACCAGTGGAGCGGTATTTAGCACTCCCACTAAGTCCGATATAAGTAAGCTTTTTGCGTGCGTTGGGTTGCACTTGTATATTAAAAATGTATGTATTCCCTCCATGGAAGTCAATAGAGCCAGAAAAGTGGGGGAAAAATAACACCCTGCATGCGCAAACCTGATTGCATATTCTCAAGTGTGCTAACCGGACATGAAAATATGAATATTTCACATTCTAAAGTTCTTCACATAACAGAATGTGTTCTATTTTTTCTTAAATACATATTTCTACATATATCTGATGTTATGGTATTTTGTTAGACAACAGGGCCGGACTGGGACCAAAAAAAGGCCCGGGCATTTTACAGCAAAGAGGCCCACTCCCCCCCCCCCCCCACCACCATGTGGCAAGTATAATATTTGTTATAAGTACTGATACCCTGCACTCACCCTTAGTGCCTGTCTAAATGTCTGCTTTTCAAATAAAGATACAAAGAGAATAAAGAGAAAATAATAATAGAAGTAAACCTAGAAAGTTGTTCAAAATTGCTGCTATATCTGAATTGTGAAAGAAAAAATAAAAGAAAAAATCTATAAAACTGGTTGTAGCTAGACTAATTCAACAAAATAAACAGTAGAGAATAGATCAACAATGATCATCCTAGGCAGTCATAAGCAATTCAATCAGAATCAAGAGAGAGAAACAAAAAGAGAGAAACAGAAAGAGAGAGAGATTAAGACAGAGAAAGAGAGAGACAGAGAGATAGACAGAGAAAGAGTGAGAGAGAAAGAGAGGAGTGAGAGAGAAAGAGAAAGAGAGAGAGGGAGAAAGAGATAGAGGAAGAGAGAGAGGGAGAAAGAGAGAGAGGAAGAGAGAGAGAGGAAGAGAGAGAGAGAAAGAAAGAGAGAGATAAAGAGAGAGAGAAAAAGAGAGAGAGAAAAAAGAGAAAAAAAGAGAGAAAAAAGAGAGAAAAAGAAAGAAAGAGAGAGAGAGAGAAAGAAAGAAAGAAAGAAAAAGAAAAAAGCGAGAGAGAGAGAGAGAGAGAGTGAGAGAGAAAGAGAGGGAAAAAGAAAGAGAGTGAAAAAGAAAGAGAAAAAAAGAGTGAAAAGAGAGAGAAAGAGAGAGAGAGAGAAAGAGAGAGAGAAAGAGAAAGAGAGAGAAAGAGAGAGAAAGAGAGAGAAAGAGAGAGAGAGAGAGAGAGAAAGAGAGAGAAAGAGAGAGAAAGAGAGAGAAAAACGAGAGCGAGAGTGTGTACAGGGTAGGAATCACCGTTTCAGAGCCCATATAATCAGCTACTTCCAACACTTTGTTAGAAAATGCTCAGTCTGACTCTAAAATTAATTAAAAATTACAATAAAAAAGCAATTGCCTGCAGTGGTGAAACTATTATCTTGTTTGAGAAGGAGGGAGGATTTAATGATCTCCATATCTCCCTCCTGTTTGACCTATAGGAACAAGTGACACCTGATCAATGCCTTCCTTTAAACTTACCCCCTAGGTCAGTGTTACCCAAACCCAGTCCTCAGGACCCTTACACAGGCCAGATATTTATTATATCTTAACTAGAGCACAGGGGAAATAATCAGCTGATGGGTGAGTTTATTGTTTTACCTGTGCTCTAGTTAAGATATAACTGCCCTAGCTGATGTTTGTTCCTATTAATCCCCCTCCCAACAAAATACAGAGTATGTCAAAAGGCTGGTGTCTGTTACATTTGGTGAACTGGGACTCTTTCTCTTAGGTGAGATTCTCTGGTAACTTCTGCTGCTGCCAACCTGTCCTGTTCACTGACAGTGCTACCGGTATGGAGGAGGACAAAGTAACAGTCAGGGAGGCAGGCAACAGTTTGGCAACCGGAACTTGATTTCAAGGCAGGGAGACTGTGCCACTGCCTGCTGCCAAACTAGGAGGTTTAGATATTGGTCTCTAGCTAGTTCCCCTCTTCCTTGCTGGACTCCCTGCTGTGGCAAGTGTCAGTTGGTAAACTGCTGCCTCCCTGCATGGTGCATATATTGTATGAAAACCAGGTGTCTAATATATATATATATATATATATATATATATATATATATATATATATATATATATATACACATACACATGTCATAAAAGGTACCACACTTTATGAAAATAAAAAAAATAAAGAACATTAGTTAAGAACAATGTCTCATTGATTGTCTTCTTAAAAAGTTTTGCGGATAAATTATTCAGAGCCTGTTTTATTAACCCTTTGACTACACCTGTTGAGCTCTCTAATAGTGGGGCAGTGATGAGAGTGGTGGCGGGCGCTAGTTGCATTAACCCGGGCAAATAAATTATTTTATTTAATTTACAAAAAGCCACAAAGCCCTGGTTAGTTCCTGAGACTGGAAAGGTCTCCAGAAACACCTGGAACTGGAAGAGCTTTATATACAGAGACAATTTAACTCTGTGCCCTTGGGAAACCAATTACAGCCAGAAAAAAAAACACACAAAAAAACACAAAACAAATCATTCATGCTTCAGAGAGCAGTTAATATCATAAACACAGTGTGTTTAGGCTTAGGGTGTAAATATACATATTTCTTTGTGGCTGGCATAGACACTTAATGACAGTTAACCTGAAAGAGACCCCCAGTAATGAGATCATAACACCCACAAGTGGCTGAGAGGGTGCCAGGGGGTATTTAGTTTCAGTAAGTAAATAGGCAGTCGAGCATGCCCACATCTGCCTATACTGACCTATGCCTTTTACTTATATGAGGGCAGGGAAAACATCAGCAAGTAAATTCACATGAGTCCTCACTCCTCACCTACCTGGCCGCCTGCTGAGTCGCAGCCTCATTGTCATCATCGTCGCACTGTAGTGCATTCGCCTCTCTGGCCTCTCCTCACACTGGCAGTTGAGTCTGGCACCTCACACACTCTGCTCACTAACCCTCCTCACTTACTGAATGCCATGGAGCCCTCAGCCGGCCCGGCGGCAGCATCTTTCCGGCCGGCCTCCCTCCAACCACTGACAGTGATACACATGACGGCAGCATCTTTTTCCGGCCTCGCCACCTGCTAGCCTCAGCTCCACTATCGGCGCCCTCCTCGCAGCCTCAGTGTGTCACCACATCACGTGGACCCAGCACGCGGCATTAGTGTAGTGTAGCCGCGTGCAGGACGTGTGACTGTCTTCTATCACTTGACTAACTTCACACTAGTGTCTGACGTCATCACGTCACTCACAGTGCGCTCAGAGACCCAGGCCGGAAGTGCGCATGTGCGGACAGTGCGACGGCTGCGCGGCCAATCCGAATGGGGGACTAATGGGAGGAAAGGATTCGGAATGTTTGTAGATGGTGGCGCGGCGGCCGCGGCCCTGAATCCTGATTTCCCAGACGGCCGGCCCAGTCACAGCCAGACAGTCAGACTAGAGTCCTGCAGAGTCCAGACTGAGAGAGACTAGTTGGTTGTTGCTTGTAGACAGCGGTCGCCGCCGGTAACGGGTACCATATGCGCATGATCTGACAAGTGCAGTGAGTGACCCACCTGACCAAAGTAAAGTTTCAAGATTTGTGCTGCAGACAGACAGTAGTACAAAGAAACAAAGTACAAAACATATATATAAATTATTATAAAACATAAGATTTATTAAATAAATATTTAAAAAAAAAAAGTTTTCAAATTTTTTTTCCCCATTGCCGTGAGGTCGCAGTGGGCGGGGCTAAACTACCTTGCGGCCTACCGGGCAAATGCCCGGTATGCCCGACGGCCAGTCCGGGCCTGTTAGACAATATATTGTTACATATTTATATATATGATTTTATAAATGTGTGTGTGTATATATGTACAGTATATATCTACCTATCCATCTATCTATCTATCTATCTATCTATATATAGTCGCAAGAAAAGCGCACTCCGATGGGAATATTAAATATTTCACTTTTATGTGAAAGTTTTTGGACTAGAAGGTCCGTCCTCAGACATATAAGTGTTACAAAACATACTTATAAGCTGTTCAGCAAACGCCGGTCTCTACGCTCTCCCGGGTAGACACACTCACCCCACTGAAATACAAAAGGACATAGAAACATAGAAACATAGATATTGACGGCAGATAAGAGCCATAGGCCCAGCAAGTCTGCCCCACCTTACCTAACAGTATAAACTTATCTAGTTCGTAGGATAGCCCTACGAACTAGATAGGACAGTAGGTGGCGCTATAGGACAATATAAGATAATAAACCTATTATGTAGGGATGTTGCTAGGATCTATTTTCTGGTATACTAATAACCAATGTACTAATGAGAGTAAGTGTTAAAATAAAATATGTATTCTTACATACATTCAATTAAAACATTTTATAACATGATATTCATAAAAATAGAATCTATTGTTAAATGATTAAAACAATATAAAAATGTAGACCGGTGTCCAAAAAAATTCATCTATACAGGTAAGTACTATATGCAAAATTCTATGACAAAGGTACTATGTGCTAAATTCTATGACAAAATGATGCTGGTATGCAATAACGAACAATGATTAATGTGTATGACAGTAATAGGTATACATCAATCCTGTATGAAATGGAGATCGATATGATAAATCAGCTGTTTCTCTTTATGCAGTTAGAAAAGTCTTTAAAATGTCTTTTGGGTATTTGATACTAAAAAGTGGAATTAGCAATATTTATGTTGCAATTTTTAGGATCGGTGAGTTATAAAATTTGTTACAGTTTGTGTCATCTGAATAATAGAAGAATAGATGGCAGAATTGCTTTGCAAGTTCTTAATGTAGCTTTGATCGTTAAATATGTAAAGTTCTTTTACTTACAGTTTTGTGCACCAGCTTCACAAGGGATAACCCTTCAAGGTAAATATTCTCAGAACTCCGTTTCACTTGGACTTTATAAGAGTTTATAGCTAGTATTTTTAGCGCTATATATTAGGTGCTGTTTGTGGTTTTGTAGGTGTCAGGCTTCACAGTGGTTCCTAACGGTTAACGTTATATTTGTGTTTCTGTAGTGAAAGGTGATCTTTATGATAGGCAAGCTCCACAACGGCTAACCCTTCTGGATTTTGTTTCCTAAGGTCCTGTCCTGCTTGTGGTTCTGTAGTGCTGTATGCTCCTTGTAGGTGACAAGCTCCACAACTGCTAACCTCTCTGGACTTTGATTCCTAAGGTTCCGTTGTGCTTGTGATTCTGTAGTGCTGTATGCTTCTTGTAAGTAACTAGCAAGCTCCACAACGGCTAACCTCTCTGGGCTTTGATTCCTGAAGCTTCCGTTCTGCTTGCTATTCTATAGTGCTGTATGCTCTTTGTGGGTGACAAGCTCCACAACGGCTCACTTTTCTGGATATTAATCCTAGGGATCCGTTCTGCTTGTATATTTGTATATCATTTTAGTGTATATACTGAATGTTTTAGGTGATAACGTGGTTACTATTAGAACATTTCCGATGATGTGTGCACACAATCCAGTGGTGTCCAGGTTAGGTGATCTACGCGTTTTGGCGGGATGCCTTTGTCAAGATACCTGACTGGAATTCAAATCTTCCTTTTAAGCGCTTCTCAGGTTTTAACCCTTTGTGTTCTGTTTTCTAATTGTTGTAAATATTGGACATATTGTCTTTTCATTTAGAACATATTATATGTTATTCAGTTCATAAGACATCAAGAATTTGTTATAAATAAATAATAAAATAATAAGTACATAGGTAAAGTGGTGCAGGATATTTTTTCTAATTTAAATTAGTTAGTAAAGAATTTGGTATAAATACATAAATAAATAAATAAATATATAAGTGCAGGGATGCCGATGATATTTTCTAATTTTAATTAATTGTATTAATTAATTATGTTGATGTATTTCATGTAGTTTTTTTAATGTTTGTATGTCTTAATAAACTGAGTGTATGTATTATAATGAATTCTATTCTTAGTTCTGTTTTCTAGCGTGTGTTTCTGTTTTGCAAATGTTAATATATACAATTTGTGTAGTATAATTATTTTTGTAAGCACACTTAGATATTGCTCAAAATATTCTCATTATTATTATATTAATAGAGGTTTATTTGGTTTATATCAAGATGCTATGATTTAGATAGGATTCTGTGTATGGGCTGTGTGGATGTAGTGTTTTGATGCTCAGAACATTGGTTTGTATTTAAATTTTGATTAGATAATAGTCATCAAAATCTTTATAAGTACATAGATAAAGCGGTACATATATTTTGTTAAATATTGGTTAATTAATTTGATTAATGTATTTATTATATTTCATATATATATTTATTTATTTTAGAACAAGTTATATATTTGGTTTTATGTTTGTTTATATGATAAATTGTTACCTAAAATGTGTCACTTATTTCAGAGTTATCAGTATATGTGAATTTTTGGTTTTTAAAAATGTTTTCTAAGCTCACTTAGTTCAAGATCCTGGTGTTTTATACCACTGATCACAGTTTTTAGTGTTTTTTTCGTTTGAATTATAATTATATTATTGTATTATTTTATTATATTATTTGATTCAAATCTAATTCTGAGTTGAGGCCATATGGATGTAATGTTTTGAAGCTATAAATAAGTTCTGCTTCTGCTTTTAATAGCTTGTGTTCAATATTTCCTCCTCTAGGATCATTACAGATTTTCCTGTCCTGATGCCCCAGTATTTTAATGCTTTTGTGTCTTTGTAATGGTGCTCTTTGAAATGTTTATAGAGGGCTGTGTTGTCATTACCATGTCCTATACAAAGCAAATGCTCCCTGATTCTGGTTCTGAGTAATCTGGTAGTTTGTCCTAAATATTGTAAATTACATTTACATTGGATTAGGTAAATAACATTTTTGTCTGTGCATCTGATGATATTATTAATGTCATAGGTTCTTCCTGTGGTGGTCGATGTTATTTGTTGTTTTTTTATTCTGCAATTACAGGCTTTGCAATTAATACAAGGGAAGAATCATTTTAATTCTTTACCTATTAGGTCCTGTTCATATACTTTTTTCTTCTTTTTCACTTTGAACTCACTGGGTGCCAGGATGCTCTTTAAATTTTTTGCTTTTCTAAAGATTATTTCTGGCTTTTTATTAATTTTTTGGCCTAATACTGGGTCTTCTCTTAACAGATGCCAATGTTTTGTGATGAATGGGATATTCATTATATCATTATCTTTATATCTTTTTTTAGTTTTGTTTTTATTCTCTACTAACAATTCCTTCCTGTCTAATTCTCTTACCATATTCCGGGAGTTTTGAATTAATTCATCATTATAACCTCTTTCTGCAAATTGATTAGATAGTTTTCCAGACTGTATGTCATAGTCATTAGTGATGTAGCAAACTTAAAATTTTCTGTTCGCGAACGGCGAACGCAAACTTCCGCAAATGTTCGCGAACGCGCGAACTGGGCGAACCGCCATTGACTTCAATAGGCAGGCGAATTTTAAAACCCAAAGGGACTAAATAGTGATGGATAAGTTTTTTCAAGGGTACTAACACCTGGACTGTGGCATGCCAGAGGGGGATCCATGGCAAAACTCCCACGTAAAATTACATAGTTGATGCAGAGTCTGGTTTTAATCCATAAAGGGCATAAATCACCTAACATTCCTAAATTGTTTGGAATAACGTGCTTTAAAACATCAGGTATGATGTTGTATCGATCAGGTAGTGTAAGGGTTACGCCCGCTTCACAGTGACAGAAAAAACTCCCTGTTTAACGCACCGCAAACAACCGCAAACAGTCCATTTGCACAACCGCAAACTCCCCATTTGTACAAGGTTGGATACCAAGCTAGCCATGTCCAGTTCCTTGTTCTCACTGATGTCATTGAAGGTCTCTTCCTCCACCCAGCCACGTACAACACCAAGGGTCCCCGAAAGGTGACAACAAGCCCCCTGGACGCCTGCTGTGTTTGGTCTTCCACCTCCTCAAAGCCACCTTCCTCCTCTGACTCCTCTTCTTCAGACTCCTCTCTCTGCGTTGCCTCTCTCTGCGTTATTATAAGGTATGTTAAGTAGTACTATTCCTAGCAGTTTAATCCCTGTTACGTCCCCTATCAGGGGACGTGTATATGGCATGGATTTTAGGAACCGGGAGATGGAAAAAGATGCTTGGTCGGTCCTCCTACTTCAAATTTGGGGCACTGCGCGTGCAATCGTGGCTGGACTTTTAGCCGATGGACATTTGGCAGACGGACATTTGGCCGACGGACATTTGGCCGACGGACATTTGGCCGAAACACAAGTGGCTGTCAGATAACAGTCCGGCCACGAGATAGATAGATAGATTTGATAGAAAGATAGATACATAGATTAGATAGATAGATCAATAGATGCAATAGATACATTTGATAGATACGATAGATAGATAGATAGATAGATAGATAGATTTGATAAATAAATAGATAGATTTGATAGATAGATAATTTCCCAGACAGAGAATTACAAGACGTGCGTCTGTGACCCATGGTAAGGTTCCCAGAGGCAGTTGCGGTGCCAGGGGATGTGTATATGGCATGGATTTTAGGAACCGGGAGATGGAAAAAGATGCTTGGTCGGTCCTCCTACTTCAAATTTGGGGCACTGCGCGTGCAATCTACTGTGCCACCAGATAAGAGTGGTGTGTTAAGTAGTACTATTCTGATCAGTTTAATACCTGTTACGCCCCCTATCAGGGGACGTGTATATGGCATGGATTTTAGGAACCGGGAGATGGAAAAAGATGCTTGGTCGGTCCTCCTACTTCAAATTTGGGGCACTGCGCGTGCAATCGTGGCCGGACTTTTAGCCGACAGACATTTGGCAGACGGACATTTGGCCAACGGACATTTGGCCGAAACACAAGTGGCTGTCAGATAACAGTCCGGCCACGAGATAGATAGATTTGATAGATAGATAGATACATAGATTAGATAGATAGATCAATAGATGCAATAGATACATTTGATAGATACGATAGACATATAGATAGATTTGATAGATAAATAGATACATTTGATAGATAGATAATTTCCCACACAGAGAATTACAAGACGTGCGGTCTGGGACCCATGGTAAGGTTCCCAGAGGCAGTTGCAGCGCCAGGTGACGTGTATATGGCATGGATTTTAGGAACCGGGAGATGGAAAAAGATGCTTGGTCGGTCCTCCTATTTCAAATTTGGGGCACTGCATGTGCAATCTACTGTGCCACCAGATATGAGTGGTGTGTTAAGTAGTACTATTCTTATCAGTTTAATCCCTGTTACGTCCCCTATCAGGGGACGTGTATATGGCATGGATTTTAGGAACCGGGAGATGGAAAAAGATGCTTGGTCGGTCCTCCTACTTCAAATTTGGGGCACTGCGCGTGCAATCTACTGTGCCACCAGATATGAGTGGTGTGTTAAGTAGTACTATTCTTATCAGTTTAATCCCTGTTACGTCCCCTATCAGGGGACGTGTATATGGCATGGATTTTAGGAACCGGGAGATGGAAAAAGATGCTTGGTTGGTCCTCCTACTTCAAATTTGGGGCACTGCGTGTGCAATCGTGGCCAGACTTTTAGCCGACGGACATTTGGCAGACGGACATTTGGCCGACGGACATTTGGCCGAAACACAAGTGGCTGTCAGATAACAGTCCGGCCAGGAGATAGATAGATTTGATAGATAGATATATAGATTAGATAGATAGATCAATAGATGTGATAGATACATTTGATACATACGATAGATAGATTTGATAGATAAATAGATAGATTTGATAGATAGATAGATAATTTCCCAGACAGAGAATTACAAGACGTGTGGTCTGGGATCCATGGTGAGGCAGTTGCAGCGCCAGGAGACGTGTATATGGCATGGATTTTAGGAACCGGGAGATGGAAAAAGATGCTTGGTCGGTCCTCCTACTTCAAATTTGGGGCACTGCGCGTGCAATCTAATGTGCCACCAGATAGGAGTGGTGTGTTAAGTAGTACTAATCCTATCAGTTTAATCCCTGTTACGTGCCTTTTTTTTGGTTTGGTTTTTGAAGCCACAGTGCAGCACCAGAGGCCAGAAAAATTGGCATGTACACATGCCTGAAAAATTAGGTATTGCAGCCGCTGCTGTAACAGCGGCCAGAAAAATTGATGTTTGTTTCTCAGGCAGAAAGTGCCCTAAAACATTGCGGCTTGAACCCTAGTTGGTGGCGGATAAGTCACGCAAGTCATCCGGCATTCGAAGATAAAATACAGCAGCGTGTTGACCATTTTTAGCCCAAGGCAGCTCATCTCATCAGGCCTTTTTTACTCGAATGTATCGCCCAATGTCAGTCCCTTCGGGATCCATCCCTCATTCATCTTAATAAAGGTGAGGTAATCTAGACTTTTTTGACCTAGGCAACTTCTCTTCTCAGTGACAATAGCTCCTGCTGCACTGAAGGTCCTTTCTGACAGGGCACTTGAAGCGGGGCAGGCCAGAAGTTCTATCGCAAATTGGGATAGCTCAGGCCACAGGTCAAGCCTGCACACCCAGTAGTCAAGGGGTTCATCGCTCCTCAGAGTGTCGAGATCTGCAGTTAAGGCGAGGTAGTCTGCTACCTGTCGGTCGAGTCGTTCTCTGAGGGTGGACCCTGAAGGGCTCTGGCGATGAATAGGACTTTAAAAGCTCCGCATATCCTCCATTAACAACATGTCTGTAAAGCGTCCGGCCTTGCCGGCATGGTCGTGTGAGTCCGAGGATTACTTTCACCTCTTCCCCTGTTAGATTCTCGTTGTGCTGTGACATCACCCTTATACGCTGTGTAAAGCATATTTTTTAATTTATTTTGGAACTGCTGCATCCTTTCCGACTTGCGGTAATTCAGTAACATTTCAGACACTTTATGCTTATACCGGGGGTCTAGTAGTGTGGACACCCAGTACAGGTCGTTCTCCTTCAGCTTTTTTATACGAGGGTCCCTCAACAGGCACGACAGCATGAAAGACCCCATTTGCACAAGGTTGGATGCCGAGCTACTCATGTCCCGTTCCTCGTCTTCTGCGTTGCCGCAGGTCCAGCAAGCGATGCTGATAAGGCTGTTTCTGGTGGTGATGGTGACCACAACTCTTCCTCTTCACGCTCATCTACGGCCTGATCCAGCACTCTTCGCAGGGCATGCTCCAGGAAGAAAACAAATGGTATGATGTCGCTGATGGTGCCTTCGGTGTGACTGACTAGGTTTGTCACCTCCTCAAAAGGACGCATGAGCCTACAGGCATTGCGCATGAGCGTCCAGTAACGTGGCAAAAAAATTCCCAGCTCCCCAGAGGCTGTCCTAGCACCCCGGTCATACAAAAACTTGTTAACAGCTTTTTCTTGTTGGAGCAGGCAGTCAAACATTAGGAGTGTTGAATTCCAATGTGTCGGGCTGTCGCAAATCAAGCGCCTCACTGGCATGTTGTTTTGCCGCTGGATATCTGAAAACTGCGCCATGGCCGTGTAGGAACGCCTGAAATGGCCACACACCTTCCTGGCCTGCTTCAGGACGTCCTGTAAGCCTGGGTACTTATGCACAAAGCGTTGTAAGATCAGATTACACACATGTGCCATGCACGGCACATGTGTAAACTTGCCCAATTTCAATGCCGCCACCAAATTACTTCTGTTGTCAGAAACCACTTTGCCGATCTCCAGTTGGTGCGGAGTTAGCCACTGATCCACCTGTGCGTTCAGGGTGGACAGGAGTGCTGGTCCGGTGTGACTCTCTGCTTTCAGGCAAGTCAACCCCAAGACGGCTTGACACTGCCGTATCCGGGATGTGGAATAGTACCTGGGGAGCTGGGGGGGGGGGTGTGCCGTTGATGTGGAGCAAGATGCAGCAGCAGAAGAGGACTCAGCCGAGGAGGTTATGGAAGAGGATGGAGTAGGAGGAGTAGAGGAGGTGGCAGCAGGCCTGCCTGCAAGTCGTGGCGGTGTCACCAACTCCTCTGCAGAGCCACGCATTCCATGCTTGGCAGCTGTCAGCAGGTTTATCCAATCTGCAGTGGAGGTGATATACCAGCCCTGACCATGCTTTGCAGACCAGCTATCAGTGGTTAGATGGACCCTTGCCCCAACACTGTGTGCCAGACATGCCATTACTTCCTTTCGCACAATCGAGAACAGGTTGGGGATTGCCTTTTGTGCAAAGAAATTTCGTCCGGGTACCTTCCACTGCGGTGTCCCAATAGCTACAAATTTTTTGAACGCCTCAGACTCCACCAGCTTGTATGGTAAAAGCTGGCGGGCTAAGAGTTCAGACAAGCCAGCTGTCAGACGCTGGGCAAGGGGGTGACTTTGTGACATTGGCTTCTTACGCTCAAACATGTCCTTGACAGACACCTGACTGATGCTGGACCAGGAGGAGGATGGCGGCTTTGAGTTTGTGTGCTGCTTGTACTCATGTGTTGATCCCATATGCGTTTCTGATGTGCGATCATGTGTCTTAGCAAAGCAGTTGTACCTAGGTGGGTGTTGGACTTCCCACGACTCAGTTCTTTTGGCACAGATTGCAAATGGCATCGCTGTTGTCAGAGGCAGACACTCAAAAAAAAATGCCACACTGCTAAGCTCTGCGATGACGGCATTCTGGTGGTGGCAACAGCATGCGTTGATTGGCGTGCTGTCTGGCTGCCCCCGGGTGCCGATGCATGCTTTCTGACTGTGCCACTAGCTCCTTGCGACGACATCCTCCTGCTTCCAACTCGTCTCCTCCTCCTCCTCTCTGTCTCCCCATCTGAACTTTCCCCCTGTTCTTCTTTTCTAGCGGGCACCCACGTGACATCCACGGACGCATCGTCATCATCAACAGCTTCACTTGTATCTGACAAATCAACAAAGGAAGCAGCAGCGGGTACAACATCATCATCATCACACCGTACGTCCATGTCTGTAATGCTGCCTGAATGAGACATATCACTGTTATGTACATCCTCTGTCAATGATGGTTGCGCATCACTCATTTCTTCCAACTGATGTGTAAATAACTCCTCTGACAGATCAAGTGAAGCGGCTGTGGTGCTAGTGTTGGTGGTGGCGTCAGGCGTGCGAGTGGTAACTTGAGAGGTGCCTGAAGATAAGCTGGAGGATGATGGTGCATCAAGTAGAATATTGGGTTCCTGTGTTAAAAAGTCAACTATGTCCTCAGAACTTTTCGAGTTCATGGTACGTGGCCTCTGAACACTGGGCATTATTCTAGGGCCAAAGGGAATCACAGCACCAAGACCACGATGGCAACTGCTGGTGGCCTGCCTCTGCCTGTCATTTTTTTAAAAATGTAAACTTACACTACTATTAAACAAGATATGAGTGGTGCCACTGGGCAAGTGGGCACAGTATACGCTGTGAGCATGACACAAAAAAGCAGACTGATGTTTCACAGTCCAAAAAGTTTTTTTTTGTTTTACATGTACACTTACACTACTATTAAACAAGATATGAGTGGAGCCACTCGGCAAGTGGGCACAGTATACGCTGTGAGCCTGACACAAAAAAGCAGACTGATGTTTCACAGTCCAAAAAGTTTTTTGTTTTTTTTAAATGTACACTTACACTACTATTAAACAAGATATCAGTGGTGGCACTGGGCAAGTGGGCACAGTATACGCTTTGAGCCTGACACAAAAAAGCAGACTGATGTTTCACAGTCCAAAAAGTTTTTTTTTTTTTAAATGTACACTTACACTACTATTAAATAAGATATGAGTGGTGCCACTGGGCAAGTGGGCACAGTATACGCTGTGAGCCTGACACAATAAAGCAGACTGATGTTTCACAGTCCAAAAAGTTTTTTTTTTTTAAATGTACACTTACACTACTATTAAACAAGATATGAGTGGTGGCACTGGGCAAGTGGGCACAGTATACGCTGTGAGCCTGACACAAAAAAGCAGACTGATGTTTCACAGTCCAAAAAGTTTTTTTATTTTTTAAATGTACACTTACACTACTATTAAGCAAGATATGAGTGGTAGCACTGGGCAAGTGGGCACAGTATACGCTGTGAGCCTGACACAAAAAAGCAGACTGATGTTTCACAGTCCAAAAAGTTTTTTTTTTTTAAATGTACACTTACACTACTATTAAACAAGATATGAGTGGTGCCACTGGGCAAGTGGGCACAGTATACGCTGTGAGCCTGACACAATAAAGCAGACTGATGTTTCACAGTCCAAAAAGTTTTTTTTTTTTTAAATGTACACTTACACTACTATTAAACAAGATATGAGTGGTGGCACTGGGCAAGTGGGCACAGTATATGCTGTGAGCCTGACACAAAAAAGCAGACTGATGTTTCACTGTCCAAAAAGTTTTTTTTTTAAATGTACACTTACATTACTATTAAACAAGATATGAGTGGTGCCACTGGGCAAGTGGGCACAGTATACGCTGTGAGCCTGACACAAAAAAGCAGACTGATGTTTCACAGTCCAAAAAGTTATTTATTTTGAAATGTACACTTACACTACTATTAAACAAGATATGAGTGCTGGCACTGGGCAAGTGGGCTGTTTTCAGAGGCAGACACTCAAAAAAAATGCCACACTGCTAAGCTCTGCGATGACGGCATTCTGGTGGTGGCAAAAGCATGCGTTGATTGGCGTGCTGTCTGGCTGCCCCGGGTGCCGATGCATGCTTTCTGACTGTGCCACTAGCTCCTTGCGACGACATCCTCCTGCTTCCAACTCGTCTCCTCCTCCTCTCTGTCTCCCCATCTGAACTTTCCCCCTGTTCTTCTTCTTTTCTAGCGGGCACCCACGTGACATCCACGGACGCATCGTCATCATCAACAGCTTCACTTGTATCTGACAAATCAACAAAGGAAGCAGCAGCGGGTACAACATCATCATCATCACACCGTACGTCCATGTCTGTAATGCTGCCTGAATGAGACATATCACTGTTATGTACATCCTCTGTCAATGATGGTTGCGCATCACTCATTTCTTCCAACTGATGTGTAAATAACTCCTCTGACAGATCAAGTGAAGCGGCTGTGGTGCTAGTGTTGGTGGTGGCATCAGGCGTGCGAGTGGTAACTTGAGAGGTGCCCGAAGATAAGCTGGAGGAGGATGGTGCGTCAAGTAGAAGATTGGGTTCCTGTGTTAAAAAGTCAACTATGTCCTCAGAACTTTTCGAGTTCATGGTACGTGGCCTCTGAACACTGGGCATTATTCTAGGGCCAAAGGGAATCACAGCACCACGACCACGACGGCAACTGCGGGTGGCCTGCGTCTGCCTGTCATTTTTTTTTAAATGTAAACTTACACTACTATTAAACAAGATATGAGTGGTGCCACTGGGCAAGTGGGCACAGTATACGCTGTGAGCCTGACACAAAAAAGCAGACTGATGTTTCACAGTCCAAAAAGTTTTTTTTGTTTTACATGTACACTTACACTACTATTAAACAAGATATGAGTGGAGCCACTCGGCAAGTGGGCACAGTATACGCTGTGAGCCTGACACAAAAAAGCAGACTGATGTTTCACAGTAAAAAAAAAAGTTGTTTTTTTTTTTTTAAATGTACACTTACACTACTATTAAACAAGATATGAGTGGTGGCACTGGGCAAGTGGGCACAGTATATGCTGTGAGCCTGACACAAAAAAGCAGACTGATGTTTCACAGTCCAAAAAGTTTTTTTTTTTTTTAAATGTACACTTACACTACTATTAAACAAGATATTAGTGGTGGCACTGGGCAAGTGGGCACAGTATACGCTGTGAGCCTGACACAAAAACGCAGACTGATGTTTCACAGTCCAAAAAGTTTTTTTATTTTTTAAATGTACACTTACACTACTATTAAGCATTATATGAGTGGTAGCACTGGGCAAGTGGGCACAGTATACGCTGTGAGCCTGACACAAAAAAGCAGACTGATGTTTCACAGTCCAAAAAGTTTTTTTTTTTTAAAATGTACACTTACACTACTATTAAACAAGACATGAGTGGTGCCACTGGGCAAGTGGGCACAGTATACGCTGTGAGCCTGACACAATAAAGCAGACTGATGTTTCACAGTCCAAAAAGTTTTTTTTTTTTAAATGTACACTTACACTACTATTAAACAAGATATGAGTGGTGGCACTGGGCAAGTGGGCACAGTATATGCTGTGAGCCTGACACAAAAAAGCAGACTGATGTTTCACAGTCCAAAAAGTTTTTTTTTTAAATGTACACTTACACTACTATTAAACAAGATATGAGTAGTGCCACTGGGCAAGTGGGCACAGTATACGCTGTGAGCCTGACACAAAAAAGCAGACTGATGTTTCACAGTCCAAAAAGTTATTTTTTTTTTAAATGTACACTTACACTACTATTAAACAAGATATGAGTGCTGGCACTGGGCAAGTGGGCACAGTATACGCTGTGAGCCTGAGACAAAAAAGCAGACTGATGTTTCACAGTCCAAAAAGTTATTTTTTTTTTAAATGTACACTTACACTACTATTAAACAAGATATGAGTGGTGGCACTGGCAAGTGGGCACAGTATACGCTGTGAGCCTGGCACACATGCTGGCAGGCAGGCAACTGCAATTAGATTACACAAGCAGACTGATGTTTCACAGTCAAAAAAGTTTTTTTTTTTTTTAAATTTACACTACTGTTACACCAGATATGAGTGGTGGCACTGGGCAAGTCGGCACAGTATTCGCTGTGAGCCTGGCACACACGCTGGCAGGCAGGCAACTGCAATTAGATTACACAAGCAGACTGATGTTTCACAGTCAAAAAAGTTTTTGTTTTTAAATTTACACTACTGTTACACCAGATATGAGTGGTGGCACTGGGCAAGTGGGCACAGTATAAGCTGTGAGCCTGGCACACACACTGGCAGGCAGGCAACTGCAATTAGATTACACTAGCAGACTGATGTTTCACAGTCAAAAAAGTTGTTTTTTTTTAAATTTACACTACTGTTACACCAGATATGAGTGGTGGCACTGGGCTAGTTGGCCTGGCACAGACGCTGGCAGGCAGGCAACTGCAATTAGATTACACAAGCAGACTGATGTGTCACAGTCAAAAAAGTTTTTTTTTAAAATTTACACTACTGTTACACCAGATATGAGTGGTGGCACTGGGCAAGTGGGCCTGGCACACACGCTGGCAGGCAGGCAACTGCAATTAGATTACACTAGCAGACTGATGTTTCACAGTCAAAAACGTTTTTTTTTTTTTTATTTACACTACTGTTACACCAGATATGAGTGGTGGCACTGGGCAAGTGGGCCTGGCACACACGCTGGCAGGCAGGCAACTGCAATTAGATTACAAAAGCAGACTGATGTTTCACAGTCCCAATTTTTTTTTTTTTTAATTTACACTACTGTTACACCAGATATGAGTGGTGGCACTGGTCAAGTGGGTACAGTATACGCTGTGAGCCTGACACAAAAAAGCAGACTGATGTTTCACAGTCCAAAATTTTTTTTTTTTTTACATGTACACTTACACTACTATTAAACAAGATATGAGTGGTGCCACTCGGCAAGTGGGCACAGTATACGCTGTGAGCCTGACACAAAAAAGCAGACTGATGTTTCACAGTCCAAAAAGTTTTTTTTTTTTTTTTAAATGTACACTTACACTACTATTAAACAAGATATGAGTGGTGGCACTGGGCAAGTGGGCACAGTATACGCTGTGAGCCTGACACAAAAAAGCAGACTGATGTTTCACAGTCCAAAAAGTTTTTTTTTTTTTAAATGTACACTTACACTACTATTAAGCATTATATGAGTGGTAGCACTGGGCAAGTGGGCACAGTATACGCTGTGAGCCTGACACAAAAAAGCAGACTGGTGTTTCACAGTCCAAAAAGTTTTTTGTTTTTTTTTAAATGTACACTTACACTACTATTAAACAAGATATGAGTGGTGCCACTGGGCAAGTGGGCACAGTATACGCTGTGAGCCTGACACAATAAAGCAGACTGATGTTTCACAGTCCAAAAAGTTTTTTTTTTTTTTTAAATGTACACTTACACTACTATTAAACAAGATATGAGTGGTGGCACTGGGCAAGTGGGCACAGTATATGCTGTGAGCCTGACACAAAAAAGCAGACTGATGTTTCACGGTCCAAAAAGTTTTTTTTTTAAATGTACACTTACACTACTATTAAACAAGATATGAGTGCTGGCACTGGGCAAGTGGGCACAGTATACGCTGTGAGCCTGAGACAAAAAAGCAGACTGATGTTTCACAGTCAAAAAAGTTTTTTTTTTTTTTAAATCTACACTTACACTACTATTAAACAAGATATGAGTGGTGGCACTGGCAAGTGGGCACAGTATACGCTGTGAGCCTGGCACACATGCTGGCAGGCAGGCAACTGCAATTAGATTACACAAGCAGACTGATGTTTCACAGTCAAAAAAGTTTTTTTTTTTTAAATTTACACTACTGTTACACCAGATATGAGTGGTGGCACTGGTCAAGTCGGCACAGTATTCGCTGTGAGCCTGGCACACACGCTGGCAGGCAGGCAACTGCAATTAGATTACACAAGCAGACTGATGTTTCACAGTCAAAAAAGTTTTTTTTTTTAAATTTACACTACTGTTACACCAGATATGAGTGGTGGCACTGGGCAAGTGGGCACAGTATACGCTGTGAGCCTGACACAAAAAAGCAGACTGATGTTTCACAGTCCAAAAAGTTTTTTTTTTTTTTTTAAATGTACACTTACACTACTATTAAACAAGATATGAGTGGTGGCACTGGGCAAGTGGGCACAGTATACGCTGTGAGCCTGACACAAAAAAGCAGACTGATATTTCACAGTCCAAAAAGTTTTTTTTTTTTTAAATGTACACTTATACTACTATTAAACAAGATATGAGTGGTGCCACTGGGCAAGTGGGCACAGTATACGCTGTGAGCCTGACACAAAAAAGCAGACTGATGTTTCACAGTCCAAAAAGTTTTTTTTTTTTTAAATGTACACTTACACTACTACTAAACAAGATATGAGGGTTGGCACTTGCAAGTGGGCACAGTATACGCTGTGAGCCTGGCACACACGCTGGCAGGCAGGCAACTGCAATTAGATTACACAAGCAGTCATGTTTCACAGTCAAAAAAGTTTTTTTTTTTAAATTTACACTACTGTTACACCAGATATGAGTGGTGGCACTGGGCAAGTCGGCACAGTATTCGCTGTGAGCCTGGCACACACGCTGGCAGGCAGGCAACTGCAATTAGATTACACTAGCAGACTGATGTTTCACAGTCAAAAAAGTTTTTTTTTTAATTTACACTACTGTTACACCAGATATGAGTGGTGGCACTGGGCAGGTGGGCCTGGCACACACACTGGCAGGCAGGCAACTGCAATTAGATTACACAAGCAGACTGATGTTCCACAGTTAAAAAAGTTTTTTTTTTTTAAATTTACACTACTGTTACACCGGATATGAGTGGTGGCACTGGGCAAGTGGGCCTGGCACACACGCTGGCAGGCAGGCAACTGCAATTAGATTACACAAGCAGACTGATGTTTCACAGTCAAAAAAGTTTTTTTTTTTAAATTTACACTACTGTTACACCAGATATGAGTGGTGGCACTGGGCAAGTGGGCCTGGCACACACACTGGCAGGCAGGCAACTGCAATTAGATTACACAAGCAGACTGATGTTCCACAGTTAAAAAAGTTTTTTTTTTTTAAATTTACACTACTGTTACACCAGATATGAGTGGTGGCACTGGGCAAGTGGGCCTGGCACACACGCTGGCAGGCAGGCAACTGCAATTAGATTACACAAGCAGACTGATGTTTCACAGTCAAAAAAGTTTTTTTTTTTTAAATTTACACTACTGTTACACCAGATATGAGTGGTGGCACTGGGCAAGTGGGCCTGGCACACACGCTGGCAGGCAGGCAACTGCAATTAGATTACAAAAGCAGACTGATGTTTCACAGTCAAAAAAGTTTTATTTTTTTAATTTACACTACTGTTACACCAGATATGAGTGTTGGCACTGGGCAAGTGGGCCTGGCACACACGCTGGCAGGCAGGCAACTGCAATTAGATTACACAAGCAGACTGATGTTTGACAGTCAAAAAAGTTGTTTTTTTAAATTTACACTACTGTTACACCAGATATGAGTGGTGGCACTGGGCAACTGGGCACAGTATACGCTGTGAGCCTGGCACACACGCTGGCAGGCAGGCAACTGCAATTAGATTACACAAGCAGACTGATGTTTCACAGTCAAAATTTTTTTTTTTTTTTTTAATTTACACTACTGTTACACCAGATATGAGTGGTGGCACTGGGCAAGTGGGCACAGTATATGCTTCGAGCCTGGCACACACGCTGGCAGGCAACTGCAATTAGATTACACTAGCAGACTGATGTTTCACAGTCAAAAAAGTTTTGTTTTTTTTAAATTTACACTACTGTTACACCAGATATGAGTGGTGGCACTGGGCAAGTGGGCACAGTATACGCTTCGAGCCTGGCACACACGCTGGCAGGCAGGCAGGCAACTGCAATTAGATTACACTAGCAGACTGATGTTTCACAGTCAAAAAAGTTTTTTTTTTTAAATTTACACTACTGTTACACCAGATATGAGTGGTGGCACTGGGTAAGTGGGCCTGGCACACACGCTGGCAGGCAGGCAACTGCAATTAGATTACACAAGCAGACTGATGTTTCACAGTCAAAAAAGTTTTTTTTTTAAATTTACTCTACTGTTACACCAGATATGAGTTGTGGCACTGGGCAAGTGGGCCTGGCACACATGCTGGCAGGCAGGCAACTGCAATTAGATTACACTAGCAGACTGATGTTTCACAGTCAAAAAAGTTTTTTTTTTTTTAAATTTACACTACTGTTACACCAGATATGAGTGGTGGCACTGGGCAAGTGGGTCTGGCACACACGCTGGCAGGCAGGCAACTGCAATTAGATTACACTAGCAGACTGATGTTTCAAAGTAAAAAAAGTTTTTTTTTTTAAATTTACACTACTGTTACACCAGATATGAGTAATGGCACTGGGCAAGTGGGCCTGGCACACACGCTGGCAGGCAACTGCAATTAGATTACACAAGCAGACTGATGTTTCACAGTCAAAAAAGTTTTTTTTTTTTAAATTTACACTACTGTTACACCAGATAGGAGTGGTGGCACTGGGCAAGTGGGCCTGGCACACACGCTGGCAGGCAGGCAACTGCAATTAGATTACACTAGCAGACTGATGTTTCACAGTCAAAAAATATTTTTTTTTTAAATTTACACTACTGTTACACCAGATATGAGTGGTGGCACTGGACAAGTGGGCCTGGCACACACGCTGGCAGGCAGGCAACTGCAATTAGATTACACAAGCAGACTGATGTTTCACAGTCAAAAAAGTATTTTTTTTTAAATTTACACTACTGTTACACCAGATATGAGTGGTGGCACTGGGCAAGTGGGCACAGTATACGCTGTGAGCCTGACACAAAAAAGCAGACTGATGTTTCACAGTCCAAAAAGTTTTTTTTTTTTTTTTAAATGTACACTTACACTACTATTAAACAAGATATGAGTGGTGGCACTGGGCAAGTGGGCACAGTATACGCTGTGAGCCTGACACAAAAAAGCAGACTGATGTTTCACAGTCCAAAAAGTTTTTGTTTTTTTTAAATGTACACTTACACTACTATTTAACAAGATATGAGTGGTGGCACTGGGCAAGTGGGCACAGTATACGCTGTGAGCCTGACACAAAAAAGCAGACTGATATTTCACAGTCCAAAAAGTTTTTTTTTTTTTATATGTACACTTATACTACTATTAAACAAGATATGAGTGGTGCCACTGGGCAAGTGGGCACAGTATACGCTGTGAGCCTGACACAAAAAAGCAGACTGATGTTTCACAGTCCAAAAAGTTTTTTTTTTTTTAAATGTACACTTACACTACTACTAAACAAGATATGAGTGGTGGTACTTGCAAGTGGGCACAGTATACGCTGTGAGCCTGGCACACACGCTGGCAGGCAGGCAACTGCAATTAGATTACACAAGCAGACATGTTTCACAGTCAAAAAAGTTTTTTTTTTTTTAAATTTACACTACTGTTACACCAGATATGAGTGGTGGCACTGGGCAAGTTGGCACAGTATTCGCTGTGAGCCTGGCACACACGCTGGCAGGCAGGCAACTGCAATTAGATTACACAAGCAGACTGATGTTTCACAGTCAAAAAAGTTTTTTTTTTAATTTACACTACTGTTACACCAGATATGAGTGGTGGCACTGGGCAAGTGGGCACAGTATATGCTGTGAGTCTGGCACACACGCTGGCAGGCAGGCAACTGCAATTAGATTACACTAGCAGACTGATGTTTCAAAGTCAAAAAAGTTTTTTTTTTTTTAAATTTACACTACTGTTACACCGGATATGTGTGGTGGCACTGGGCAAGTGGGCCTGGCACACACGCTGGCAGGCAGGCAACTGCAATTAGATTACACAAGCAGACTGATGTTTCACAGTCAAAAAAGTTTTTTTTTTTAAATTTACACTACTGTTACACCAGATATGAGTGGTGGCACTGGGAAAGTGGGCCTGGCACACACGCTGGCAGGCAGGCAACTGCAATTAGATTACACTAGCAGACTGATGTTTCAAAGTCAAAAAAGTTTTTTTTTTTTAAATTTACACTACTGTTACACCAGATATGAGTGGTGGCACTGGGCAGGTGGGCCTGGCACACACACTGACAGGCAGGCAACTGCAATTAGATTACACAAGCAGACTGATGTTCCACAGTTAAAAAAGTTTTGTTTTTTTTAAATTTACACTACTGTTACACCGGATATGAGTGGTGGCACTGGGCAAGTGGGCCTGGCACAAACGCTGGCAGGCAGGCAACTGCAATTAGATTACACTAGCAGACTGATGTTTCACAGTCAAAAAAGTTGGGTTTTTTTTAAATTTACACTACTGTTACACCAGATATGAGTGGTGGCACTGGGCAAGTGGGCCTGGCACACACACTGGCAGGCAGGCAACTGCAATTAGATTACACAAGCAGACTGATGTTCCACAGTTAAAAAAGTTTTTTTTTTTTAAATTTACACTACTGTTACACCGGATATGAGTGGTGGCACTGGGCAAGTGGGCCTGGCACACACGCTGGCAGGCAGGCAACTGCAATTAGATTACACAAGCAGACTGATGTTTCACAGTTAAAAAAGTTTTTTTTTTAAATTTACACTACTGTTACACCAGATATGAGTGGTGGCACTGGGCAAGTGGGCCTGGCACACACGCTGGCAGGCAGGTAACTGCAATTAGATTACACTAGCAGACTGATGTTTCACAGTCAAAAAAGTTTTTTTTTTAATTTACACTACTGTTACACCAGATATGAGTGTTGGCACTGGGAAAGTGGGCCTGGCACACACGCTGGCAGGCAGGCAACTGCAATTAGATTACACAAGCAGACTGATGTTTCCCAGTCAAAAAAGTTTTTTTTTTTAAATTTACACTACTGTTACACCAGATATGAGTGGTGGCACTGGGCAAGTGGGCACAGTATACGCTGTGAGCCTGGCACACACGCTGGCAGGCAGGCAACTGCAATTAGATTACACAAGCAGACTGATGTTTCACAGTCAAATTTTTTTTTTTTTTTTTTAATTTACACTACTGGTACACCAGATATAAGTGGTGGCACTGGGCAAGTGGGCACAGTATATGCTTCGAGCCTGGCACACACGCTGGCAGGCAACTGCAATTAGATTACACTGGCAGACTGATGTTTCACAGTCAAAAAAGTTTTTTTTTTTTTTTTAATTTACACTACTGTTACACCAGATATGAGTGGTGGCACTGGGTAAGTGGGCCTGGCACACACGCTGGCAGGCAGGCAACTGCAATTAGATTACACAAGCAGACTGATGTTTCACAGTCAAAAAAGTTTTTTTTTAAAATTTACACTACTGTTACACCAGATATGAGTGGTGGCACTGGGCAAGTGGGCCTGGCACACACGCTGGCAGACAGGCAACTGCAATTAGATTACACAAGCAGACTGATGTTTCCCAGTCAAAAAACTTTTTTTTTTTAAATTTACACTACTGTTACACCAAATATGAGTGGTGGCACTGGGTAAGTGGGCACAGTATATGCTGTGAGCCTGGCACACACGCTGGCAGGCAACTGCAATTAGATTACACAAGCAGACTGATGTTTCACAGTCAAAAAATGTTATTTTTTTTTTTAATTTACACTACTGTTACACCAGATATGAGTGGTGGCACTTGGCAAGTGGGCACAGTATACGCTTCGAGCCTGGCACACACGCTGGCAGGCAGGCAGGCAACTGCAATTAGATTACACTAGCAAACTGATGTTTCACAGTCAAAAAAGTTTTTTTTTTTAAATTTACTCTACTGTTACACCAGATATGAGTGGTGGCACTGGGCAAGTGGGCCTGGCACACATGCTGGCAGGCAGGCAACTGCAATTAGATTACACAAGCAGACTGATGTTTCACATTCAAAAAAGTTTTTTTTTTAAATTTACTCTACTGTTACACCAGATATGAGTGGTGGCACTGGGCAAGTGGGCCTGGCACACATGCTGGCAGGCAGGCAACTGCAATTAGATTACACTAGCAGACTGATGTTTCACAGTCAAAAAAGTTTTTTTTTTTTAAATTTACACTACTGTTACACCAGATATGAGTGGTGGCACTGGGCAAGTGGGTCTGGCACACACGCTGGCAGGCAGGCAACTGCAATTAGATTACACTAGCAGACTGATGTTTCAAAGTCAAAAAAGTTTTTTTTTTTAAATTTACACTACTGTTACACCAGATATGAGTGGTGGCACTGGGCAAGTGGGCCTGGCACACACGCTGGCAGGCAACTGCAATTAGATTACACAAGCAAACTGATGTTTCACAGTCAAAAAAGTTTTTTTTTTAAAATTTACACTACTGTTACACCAGATAGGAGTGGTGGCACTGGGCAAGTGGGCCTGGCACACACGCTGGCAGGCAGGCAACTGCAATTAGATTACACTAGCAGACTGATGTTTCACAGTCAAAAAAGATTTTTTTTTTAAATTTACACTACTGTTACACCAGATATGAGTGGTGGCACTGGATAAGTGGGCCTGGCACACACACTGGCAGGCAGGCAACTGCAATTAGATTACACAAGCAGACTGATGTTTCACAGTCAAAAAAGTATTTTTTTTTTTAAATTTACACTACTGTTACACCAGATATGAGTGGTGGCACTGGGCAAGTGGGCCTGGCACACACGCTGGCAGGCAGGCAACTGCAATTAGATTACACTAGCAGACTGATGTTTCACAGTCAAAAAAGTTTTTTTTTTTTTTAATTTACCCTACTGTTACACGAGATATGAGTGTTGGCACTGGGCAAGTGGGCCTGGCACACACGCTGGCAGGCAGGCAACTGCAATTAGATTACACAAGCAGACTGATGTTTCCCAGTCAAAAAAGTTTTTTTTTTTAAATTTACACTACTGTTACACCATATATGAGTGGTGGCACTGGGTAAGTGGGCCTGGCACACACGCTGGCAGGCAGGCAACTGCAATTAGATTACACAAGCAGACTGATGTTTCACAGTCAAAAAAGTTTTTTTTTTTAAATTTACACTACTGTTACACCAGATATGAGTGGTGGCACTGGGCAAGTGGGCCTGGCACACACGCTGGCAGGCAGGCAACTGCAATTAGATTACACAAGCAGACTGATGTTTCCCAGTCAAAAAACTTTTTTTTTTTAAATTTACACTACTGTTACACCAAATATGAGTGGTGGCACTGGGTAAGTGGGCACAGTATATGCTGTGAGCCTGGCACACACGCTGGCAGGCAACTGCAATTAGATTACACAAGCAGACTGATGTTTCACAGTCAAAAAATGTTATTTTTTTTTTTAATTTACACTACTGTTACACCAGATATGAGTGGTGGCACTGGGCAAGTGGGCACAGTATACGCTTCGAGCCTGGCACACACGCTGGCAGGCAGGCAGGCAACTGCAATTAGATTACACTAGCAAACTGATGTTTCACAGTCAAAAAAGTTTTTTTTTTTTAAATTTACTCTACTGTTACACCAGATATGAGTGGTGGCACTGGGCAAGTGGGCCTGGCACACATGCTGGCAGGCAGGCAACTGCAATTAGATTACACAAGCAGACTGATGTTTCACATTCAAAAAAGTTTTTTTTTTAAATTTACTCTACTGTTACACCAGATATGAGTGGTGGCACTGGGCAAGTGGGCCTGGCACACATGCTGGCAGGCAGGCAACTGCAATTAGATTACACTAGCAGACTGATGTTTCACAGTCAAAAAAGTTTTTTTTTTTTAAATTTACACTACTGTTACACCAGATATGAGTGGTGGCACTGGGCAAGTGGGTCTGGCACACACGCTGGCAGGCAGGCAACTGCAATTAGATTACACTAGCAGACTGATGTTTCAAAGTCAAAAAACTTTTTTTTTTTTAAATTTACACTACTGTTACACCAGATATGAGTGGTGGCACTGGGCAAGTGGGCCTGGCACACACGCTGGCAGGCAACTGCAATTAGATTACACAAGCAAACTGATGTTTCACAGTCAAAAAAGTTTTTTTTTTTAAATTTACACTACTGTTACACCAGATAGGAGTGGTGGCACTGGGCAAGTGGGCCTGGCACACACGCTGGCAGGCAGGCAACTGCAATTAGATTACACTAGCAGACTGATGTTTCACAGTCAAAAAAGATTTTTTTTTTAAATTTACACTACTGTTACACCAGATATGAGTGGTGGCACTGGATAAGTGGGCCTGGCACACACACTGGCAGGCAGGCAACTGCAATTAGATTACACAAGCAGACTGATGTTTCACAGTCAAAAAAGTATTTTTTTTTTTAAATTTACACTACTGTTACACCAGATATGAGTGGTGGCACTGGGCAAGTGGGCCTGGCACACACGCTGGCAGGCAGGCAACTGCAATTAGATTACACTAGCAGACTGATGTTTCACAGTCAAAAAAGTTTTTTTTTTTTTTAATTTACCCTACTGTTACACGAGATATGAGTGTTGGCACTGGGCAAGTGGGCCTGGCACACACGCTGGCAGGCAGGCAACTGCAATTAGATTACACAAGCAGACTGATGTTTCCCAGTCAAAAAAGTTTTTTTTTTTAAATTTACACTACTGTTACACCATATATGAGTGGTGGCACTGGGTAAGTGGGCCTGGCACACACGCTGGCAGGCAGGCAACTGCAATTAGATTACACAAGCAGACTGATGTTTCACAGTCAAAAAAGTTTTTTTTTTTAAATTTACACTACTGTTACACCAGATATGAGTGGTGGCACTGGGCAAGTGGGCCTGGCACACACGCTGGCAGGCAGGCAACTGCAATTAGATTACACAAGCAGACTGATGTTTCCCAGTCAAAAAACTTTTTTTTTTTAAATTTACACTACTGTTACACCAAATATGAGTGGTGGCACTGGGTAAGTGGGCACAGTATATGCTGTGAGCCTGGCACACACGCTGGCAGGCAACTGCAATTAGATTACACAAGCAGACTGATGTTTCACAGTCAAAAAATGTTATTTTTTTTTTTAATTTACACTACTGTTACACCAGATATGAGTGGTGGCACTGGGCAAGTGGGCACAGTATACGCTTCGAGCCTGGCACACACGCTGGCAGGCAGGCAGGCAACTGCAATTAGATTACACTAGCAAACTGATGTTTCACAGTCAAAAAAGTTTTTTTTTTTTAAATTTACTCTACTGTTACACCAGATATGAGTGGTGGCACTGGGCAAGTGGGCCTGGCACACATGCTGGCAGGCAGGCAACTGCAATTAGATTACACAAGCAGACTGATGTTTCACATTCAAAAAAGTTTTTTTTTTAAATTTACTCTACTGTTACACCAGATATGAGTGGTGGCACTGGGCAAGTGGGCCTGGCACACATGCTGGCAGGCAGGCAACTGCAATTAGATTACACTAGCAGACTGATGTTTCACAGTCAAAAAAGTTTTTTTTTTTTAAATTTACACTACTGTTACACCAGATATGAGTGGTGGCACTGGGCAAGTGGGTCTGGCACACACGCTGGCAGGCAGGCAACTGCAATTAGATTACACTAGCAGACTGATGTTTCAAAGTCAAAAAAGTTTTTTTTTTTTAAATTTACACTACTGTTACACCAGATATGAGTGGTGGCACTGGGCAAGTGGGCCTGGCACACACGCTGGCAGGCAACTGCAATTAGATTACACAAGCAAACTGATGTTTCACAGTCAAAAAAGTTTTTTTTTTTAAATTTACACTACTGTTACACCAGATATGAGTGGTGGCACTGGGCAAGTGGGCCTGGCACACACGCTGGCAGGCAGGCAACTGCAATTAGATTACACAAGCAGACTGATGTTTCACAGTCAAAAAAGATTTTTTTTTTAAATTTACACTACTGTTACACCAGATATGAGTGGTGGCACTGGATAAGTGGGCCTGGCACACACACTGGCAGGCAGGCAACTGCAATTAGATTACACAAGCAGACTGATGTTTCACAGTCAAAAAAGTATTTTTTTTTTTAAATTTACACTACTGTTACACCAGATATGAGTGGTGGCACTGGGCAAGTGGGCCTGGCACACACGCTGGCAGGCAGGCAACTGCAATTAGATTACACTAGCAGACTGATTTTTCACAGTCAAAAAAGTTTTTTTTTTTTTTAATTTACCCTACTGTTACACGAGATATGAGTGTTGGCACTGGGCAAGTGGGCCTGGCACACACGCTGGCAGGCAGGCAACTGCAATTAGATTACACAAGCAGACTGATGTTTCCCAGTCAAAAAAGTTTTTTTTTTTAAATTTACACTACTGTTACACCAGATATGAGTGGTGGCACTGGGTAAGTGGGCCTGGCACACACGCTGGCAGGCAGGCAACTGCAATTAGATTACACAAGCAGACTGATGTTTCACAGTCAAAAAAGTTTTTTTTTTTAAATTTACACTACTGTTACACCAGATATGAGTGGTGGCACTGGGCAAGTGGGCCTGGCACACACGCTGGCAGGCAGGCAACTGCAATTAGATTACACAAGCAGACTGATGTTTCCCAGTCAAAAAAGTTTTTGTTTTTTAAATTTACACTACTGTTACACCAGATATGAGTGGTGGCACAGGGCAAGTGGGCACAGTATACGCTGTGAGCCTGGCACACACGCTGGCAGGCAGGCAACTGCAATTAGATTACACAAGCAGACTGATGTTTCACAGTCAAAAAATGTTATTGTTGTTTAATTTACACTACTGTTACACCAGATATGAGTGGTGGCACTGGGCAAGTGGGCACAGTATACGCTTCGAGCCTGGCACACACGCTGGCAGGCAGGCAGGCAGGCAACTGCAATTAGATTACACTAGCAGACTGATGTTTCACAGTCAAAAAAGTTTTTTAAAAAAATTTACACTACTGTTACACCAGATATGAGTGGTGGCACTGGGCAAGTGGGCCTGGCACACATGCTGGCATGCAGGCAACTGCAATTAGATTACACTAGCAGACTGATGTTTCACAGTCAAAAAAGTTTTTTTTTTTAAATGTACTCTACTGTTACACCAGATATGAGTGGTGGCACTGGGCAAGTGGGCCTGGCACACACGCTGGCAGGCAGGCAACTGCAATTAGATTACACAAGCAAACTGATGTTTCACAGTCAAAAAAGTTTTTTTTTTTAAATTTACACTACTGTTACACCAGATAGGAGTGGTGGCACTGGGCAAGTGGGCCTGGCACACACGCTGGCAGGCAGGCAACTGCAATTAGATTACACTAGCAGACTGATGTTTCACAGTCAAAAAAGTTTTTTTTTTTTTTAAATTTACACTACTGTTACACCAGATAGGAGTGGTGGCACTGGGCAAGTGGGCCTGGCACACACGCTGGCAGGCAGGCAACTGCAATTAGATTACACTAGCAGACTGATGTTTCACAGTCAAAAAAGTTTTTTTTTTTAAATTTACACTACTGTTACACCAGATATGAGTGGTGGCACTGGACAAGTGGGCCTGGCACACACGCTGGCAGGCAGGCAACTGCAATTAGATTACACAAGCAGACTGATGTTTCACAGTCAAAAAAGTATTTGTTTTTTACATTTACACTACTGTTACACCAGATATGAGTGGTGGCACTGGGCAAGTGGGCCTGGCACACACGCTGGCAGGCAGGAAACTGCAATTAGATTACACTAGCAGACTGATGTTTCACAGTCAAAAAAGTTTTTTTTTTTTAAATTTACACTACTTTTACACCAGATATGAGTGGTGGCACTGGGCAAGTGGTCCTGGCACACACGCTGGCAGGCAGGCAACTGCAATTAGATTACACTAGCAGACTGATGTTTCACAGTCAAAAAAGTTTTTTTTTTTTAAATTTACACGACTGTTACACCAGATATGAGTGGTGGCACTGGGCAAGTGAGCCTGGCACACACGCTGGCTGGCAGGCAGACAACTGCAATTAGATTACACAAGCAGACTAATGTTTCACAGCCAGAAAAGTTTTTTTTTTTTTTTAAATTTACACTACTGTTACACCGGATATGAGTGCTGGCACTGGGCAAGTGGGCCTGGCACACACGCTGACAGGCAGGCAACTGCAATTAGATTACACTAGCAGACTGATATTTCACAGTCAAAAAAGTTTTTTTTTTTTAAATTTACACTACTGTTACACCAGATATGAGTGGTGGCACTGGGCAAGTGGGCCTGGCACACACGCTGGCAGGCAGGCAACTGCAATTAGATTACACAAGCAGACTGATGTTTCACAGTCAAAAAAGTATTTTTTTTTTAATTTACACTACTGTTACACCAGATATGAGTGGTGGCACTGGACAAGTGGGCCTGGCACACACACTGGCAGGCAGGCAACTGCAATTAGATTACACAAGCAGACTGATGTTTCACAGTCAAAAAAGTATTTGTTTTTTAAATTTACACTACTTTTACACCAGATATGAGTGGTGGCACTGGGCAAGTGGTCCTGGCACACACGCTGGCAGGCAGGCAACTGCAATTAGATTACACTAGCAGACTGATGTTTCACAGTCAAAAAAGTTTTTTTTTAAAATTTACACTACTGTTACACCAGATATGAGTGGTGGCACTGGGCAAGTGGGCCTGGCACACACGCTGGAAGACAGGCAACTGCAATTAGATTACACAAGCAGACTGATGTTTCACAGTCAAAAAAGTTTTTTTTTTAAATTTACACTACTGTTACACCAGATATAAGTGGTGGCACTGGGCAAGTGGGCACAGTATACGCTGTGAGCCTGGCACACATGCTGGCAGGCAGGCAACTGCAATTAGATTACACTAGCAGACTGATGTTTCACAGTCAAAAAAGTTTTTTTTTTTAAATTTACACTACTGTTACACCAGATATGAGTGGTGGCACTGGGTAAGTGGGCCTGGCACACACGCTGGCAGGCAGGCAACTGCAATTAGATTACACAAGCAGACTGATGTTTCACAGTCAAAAAAGTTTTTTTTTTTAAATTTACTCTACTGTTACACCAGATATGAGTGGTGGCACTGGGCAAGTGGGCCTGGCACACATGCTGGCAGGCAGGCAACTGCAATTAGATTACACTAGCAGACTGATGTTTCACAGTCAAAAAAGTTTTTTTTTTTTAAATTTACACTACTGTTACACCAGATATGAGTGGTGGCACTGGGCAAGTGGGTCTGGCACACACGCTGGCAGGCAGGCAACTGCAATTAGATTACACTAGCAGACTGATGTTTCAAAGTCAAAAAAGTTTTTTTTTTTTAAATTTACACTACTGTTACACCAGATATGAGTGGTGGCACTGGGCAAGTGGGCCTGGCACACACGCTGGCAGGCAGGCAACTGCAATTAGATTACACAAGCAAACTGATGTTTCACAGTCAAAAAAGTTTTTTTTTTAAAATTTACACTACTGTTACACCAGATAGGAGTGGTGGCACTGGGCAAGTGGGCCTGGCACACACGCTGGCAGGCAGGCAACTGCAATTAGATTACACTAGCAGACTGATGTTTCACAGTCAAAAAAGTTTTTTTTTTTAAATTTACACTACTGTTACACCAGATATGAGTGGTGGCACTGGACAAGTGGGCCTGGCACACACGCTGGCAGGCAGGCAGGCAACTGCAATTAGATTACACAAGCAAACTGATGTTTCACAGTCAAAAAAGTTTTTTTTTTTAAATTTACACTACTGTTACACCAGATAGGAGTGGTGGCACTGGGCAAGTGGGCCTGGCACACACGCTGGCAGGCAGGCAACTGCAATTAGATTACACTAGCAGACTGATGTTTCACAGTCAAAAAAGTTTTTTTTTTTAAATTTACACTACTGTTACACCAGATATGAGTGGTGGCACTGGACAAGTGGGCCTGGCACACACGCTGGCAGGCAGGCAACTGCAATTAGATTACACAAGCAGACTGATGTTTCACAGTCAAAAAAGTATTTGTTTTTTTACATTTACACTACTGTTACACCAGATATGAGTGGTGGCACTGGGCAAGTGGGCCTGGCACACACGCTGGCAGGCAGGCAACTGCAATTAGATTACACTAGCAGACTGATGTTTCACAGTCAAAAAAGTTTTTTTTTTTTAAATTTACACTACTGTTACACCAGATATGAGTGGTGGCACTGGACAAGTGGGCCTGGCACACACGCTGGCAGGCAGGCAGGCAACTGCAATTAGATTACACAAGCAGACTGATGTTTCACAGTCAAAAAAGTATTTGTTTTTTACATTTACACTACTGTTACACCAGATATGAGTGGTGGCACTGGGCAAGTTAGCCTGGCACACACTCTGGCTGGCAGGCAGACAACTGCAATTAGATTACACAAGCAGACTAATGTTTCACAGCCAGAAAAGTTTTTTTTTTTTTTTAAATTTACACTACTGTTACACCGGATATGAGTGGTGGCACTGGGCAAGTGGGCCTGGCACACACGCTGACAGGCAGGCAACTGCAATTAGATTACACTAGCAGACTGATATTTCACAGTCAAAAAAGTTTTTTTTTTTAAATTTACACTACTGTTACACCAGATATGAGTGGTGGCACTGGGCAAGTGGGCCTGGCACACACGCTGGCAGGCAGGCAACTGCAATTAGATTACACAAGCAGACTGATGCTTCACAGTCAAAAAAGTTTGTTTTTTTTAAATTTACACTACTTTTACACCAGATATGAGTGGTGGCACTGGGCAAGTGGTCCTGGCACACACGCTGGCAGGCAGGCAACTGCAATTAGATTACACTAGCAGACTGATGTTTCACAGTCAAAAAAGTTTTTTTTTTTAATTTACACTACTGTTACACCAGATATGAGTGGTGGCACTGGGCAAGTGGGCCTGGCACACACGCTGGAAGACAGGCAACTGCAATTAGATTACACAAGCAGACTGATGTTTCACAGTCAAAAAAGTTTTTTTTTTAAATTTACACTACTGTTACACCAGATATAAGTGGTGGCACTGGGCAAGTGGGCACAGTATACGCAGTGAGCCTGGCACACATGCTGGCTGGCAGGCAGGCAACTGCAATTAGATTACACTAGCAGATTGATGTTTCACAGTCAAAAAAGTTTTTTTTTTAAATTTACACTACTGTTCCACCAGATATAAGTGGTGGCACTGGGCAAGTGGGCCTGGCACACACGCTGGCAGGCAACTGCAATTAGATTACACAAGCAGACTGATGTTTCACAGTCAAAAAGTTTTTTTTTTTTAATTTACACTACTGTTACACCAGATATGAGTGGTGGCACTGGGCAAGTGGGCCTGGCACACACACTGGCAGGCAGGCAACTGCAATTAGATTACACAAGCAGACCGATGTTTCACAGTCAAAAAAGTTTTTTTTTTTTTAAATTTACACTACTGTTACACCAGATATGAGTGGTGGCACTGGGCAAGTGAGCCTGGCACACACGCTGACAGGCAGACAACTGCAATTAGATTACACAAGCAGACTGATGTTTCACAGTCAAAAAAGTTTTTTTTTTTTAAATTTACACTACTGTTACACCGGATATGAGTGGTGGCACTGGGCAAGTGGGCCTGGCACACACGCTGACAGGCAGGCAACTGCAATTAGATTACACAAGCAGACTGATGTTTCACAGTCAAAAAAGATTTTTTTTTTAAATTTACACTACTGTTACACCAGATATGAGTGGTGGCACTGGATAAGTGGGCCTGGCACACACACTGGCAGGCAGGCAACTGCAATTAGATTACACAAGCAGACTGATGTTTCACAGTCAAAAAAGTATTTTTTTTTTTAAATTTACACTACTGTTACACCAGATATGAGTGGTGGCACTGGGCAAGTGGGCCTGGCACACACGCTGGCAGGCAGGCAACTGCAATTAGATTACACTAGCAGACTGATGTTTCACAGTCAAAAAAGTTTTTTTTAATTTACCCTACTGTTACACGAGATATGAGTGTTGGCACTGGGCAAGTGGGCCTGGCACACACGCTGGCAGGCAGGCAACTGCAATTAGATTACACAAGCAGACTGATGTTTCCCAGTCAAAAAAGTTTTTTTTTTTAAATTTACACTACTGTTACACCAGATATGAGTGGTGGCACTGGGTAAGTGGGCCTGGCACACACGCTGGCAGGCAGGCAACTGCAATTAGATTACACAAGCAGACTGATGTTTCACAGTCAAAAAAGTTTTTTTTTTTAAATTTACACTACTGTTACACCAGATATGAGTGGTGGCACTGGGCAAGTGGGCCTGGCACACACGCTGGCAGGCAGGCAACTGCAATTAGATTACACAAGCAGACTGATGTTTCCCAGTCAAAAAACTTTTTTTTTTTAAATTTACACTACTGTTACACCAAATATGAGTGGTGGCACTGGGTAAGTGGGCACAGTATATGCTGTGAGCCTGGCACACACGCTGGCAGGCAACTGCAATTAGATTACACAAGCAGACTGATGTTTCACAGTCAAAAAATGTTATTTTTTTTTTTAATTTACACTACTGTTACACCAGATATGAGTGGTGGCACTGGGCAAGTGGGCACAGTATACGCTTCGAGCCTGGCACACACGCTGGCAGGCAGGCAGGCAACTGCAATTAGATTACACTAGCAAACTGATGTTTCACAGTCAAAAAAGTTTTTTTTTTTTAAATTTACTCTACTGTTACACCAGATATGAGTGGTGGCACTGGGCAAGTGGGCCTGGCACACATGCTGGCAGGCAGGCAACTGCAATTAGATTACACAAGCAGACTGATGTTTCACATTCAAAAAAGTTTTTTTTTTAAATTTACACTACTGTTACACCAGATATGAGTGGTGGCACTGGGCAAGTGGGCCTGGCACACATGCTGGCAGGCAGGCAACTGCAATTAGATTACACTAGCAGACTGATGTTTCACAGTCAAAAAAGTTTTTTTTTTTTAAATTTACACTACTGTTACACCAGATATGAGTGGTGGCACTGGGCAAGTGGGTCTGGCACACACGCTGGCAGGCAGGCAACTGCAATTAGATTACACTAGCAGACTGATGTTTCAAAGTCAAAAAAGTTTTTTTTTTTTAAATTTACACTACTGTTACACCAGATATGAGTGGTGGCACTGGGCAAGTGGGCCTGGCACACACGCTGGCAGGCAACTGCAATTAGATTACACAAGCAAACTGATGTTTCACAGTCAAAAAAGTTTTTTTTTTAAAATTTACACTACTGTTACACCAGATAGGAGTGGTGGCACTGGGCAAGTGGGCCTGGCACACACGCTGGCAGGCAGGCAACTGCAATTAGATTACACTAGCAGACTGATGTTTCACAGTCAAAAAAGATTTTTTTTTTAAATTTACACTACTGTTACACCAGATATGAGTGGTGGCACTGGATAAGTGGGCCTGGCACACACACTGGCAGGCAGGCAACTGCAATTAGATTACACAAGCAGACTGATGTTTCACAGTCAAAAAAGTATTTTTTTTTTTAAATTTACACTACTGTTACACCAGATATGAGTGGTGGCACTGGGCAAGTGGGCCTGGCACACACGCTGGCAGGCAGGCAACTGCAATTAGATTACACTAGCAGACTGATGTTTCACAGTCAAAAAAGTTTTTTTTTTTTTTAATTTACACTACTGTTACACGAGATATGAGTGTTGGCACTGGGCAAGTGGGCCTGGCACACACGCTGGCAGGCAGGCAACTGCAATTAGATTACACAAGCAGACTGATGTTTCCCAGTCAAAAAAGTTTTTTTTTTTAAATTTACACTACTGTTACACCAGATATGAGTGGTGGCACTGGGTAAGTGGGCCTGGCACACACGCTGGCAGGCAGGCAACTGCAATTAGATTACACAAGCAGACTGATGTTTCACAGTCAAAAAAGTTTTTTTTTTTAAATTTACACTACTGTTACACCAGATATGAGTGGTGGCACTGGGCAAGTGGGCCTGGCACACACGCTGGCAGGCAGGCAACTGCAATTAGATTACACAAGCAGACTGATGTTTCCCAGTCAAAAAAGTTTTTGTTTTTTAAATTTACACTACTGTTACACCAGATATGAGTGGTGGCACAGGGCAAGTGGGCACAGTATACGCTGTGAGCCTGGCACACACGCTGGCAGGCAGGCAACTGCAATTAGATTACACAAGCAGACTGATGTTTCACAGTCAAAAAATGTTATTGTTGTTTAATTTACACTACTGTTACACCAGATATGAGTGGTGGCACTGGGCAAGTGGGCACAGTATACGCTTCGAGCCTGGCACACACGCTGGCAGGCAGGCAGGCAGGCAACTGCAATTAGATTACACTAGCAGACTGATGTTTCACAGTCAAAAAAGTTTTTTAAAAAAATTTACACTACTGTTACACCAGATATGAGTGGTGGCACTGGGCAAGTGGGCCTGGCACACATGCTGGCATGCAGGCAACTGCAATTAGATTACACTAGCAGACTGATGTTTCACAGTCAAAAAAGTTTTTTTTTTTAAATGTACTCTACTGTTACACCAGATATGAGTGGTGGCACTGGGCAAGTGGGCCTGGCACACACGCTGGCAGGCAGGCAACTGCAATTAGATTACACAAGCAAACTGATGTTTCACAGTCAAAAAAGTTTTTTTTTTTAAATTTACACTACTGTTACACCAGATAGGAGTGGTGGCACTGGGCAAGTGGGCCTGGCACACACGCTGGCAGGCAGGCAACTGCAATTAGATTACACTAGCAGACTGATGTTTCACAGTCAAAAAAGTTTTTTTTTTTTTTAAATTTACACTACTGTTACACCAGATAGGAGTGGTGGCACTGGGCAAGTGGGCCTGGCACACACGCTGGCAGGCAGGCAACTGCAATTAGATTACACTAGCAGACTGATGTTTCACAGTCAAAAAAGTTTTTTTTTTTAAATTTACACTACTGTTACACCAGATATGAGTGGTGGCACTGGACAAGTGGGCCTGGCACACACGCTGGCAGGCAGGCAACTGCAATTAGATTACACAAGCAGACTGATGTTTCACAGTCAAAAAAGTATTTGTTTTTTACATTTACACTACTGTTACACCAGATATGAGTGGTGGCACTGGGCAAGTGGGCCTGGCACACACGCTGGCAGGCAGGAAACTGCAATTAGATTACACTAGCAGACTGATGTTTCACAGTCAAAAAAGTTTTTTTTTTTTAAATTTACACTACTTTTACACCAGATATGAGTGGTGGCACTGGGCAAGTGGTCCTGGCACACACGCTGGCAGGCAGGCAACTGCAATTAGATTACACTAGCAGACTGATGTTTCACAGTCAAAAAAGTTTTTTTTTTTTAAATTTACACGACTGTTACACCAGATATGAGTGGTGGCACTGGGCAAGTGAGCCTGGCACACACGCTGGCTGGCAGGCAGACAACTGCAATTAGATTACACAAGCAGACTAATGTTTCACAGCCAGAAAAGTTTTTTTTTTTTTTTAAATTTACACTACTGTTACACCGGATATGAGTGCTGGCACTGGGCAAGTGGGCCTGGCACACACGCTGACAGGCAGGCAACTGCAATTAGATTACACTAGCAGACTGATATTTCACAGTCAAAAAAGTTTTTTTTTTTTAAATTTACACTACTGTTACACCAGATATGAGTGGTGGCACTGGGCAAGTGGGCCTGGCACACACGCTGGCAGGCAGGCAACTGCAATTAGATTACACAAGCAGACTGATGTTTCACAGTCAAAAAAGTATTTTTTTTTTAATTTACACTACTGTTACACCAGATATGAGTGGTGGCACTGGACAAGTGGGCCTGGCACACACACTGGCAGGCAGGCAACTGCAATTAGATTACACAAGCAGACTGATGTTTCACAGTCAAAAAAGTATTTGTTTTTTAAATTTACACTACTTTTACACCAGATATGAGTGGTGGCACTGGGCAAGTGGTCCTGGCACACACGCTGGCAGGCAGGCAACTGCAATTAGATTACACTAGCAGACTGATGTTTCACAGTCAAAAAAGTTTTTTTTTAAAATTTACACTACTGTTACACCAGATATGAGTGGTGGCACTGGGCAAGTGGGCCTGGCACACACGCTGGAAGACAGGCAACTGCAATTAGATTACACAAGCAGACTGATGTTTCACAGTCAAAAAAGTTTTTTTTTTAAATTTACACTACTGTTACACCAGATATAAGTGGTGGCACTGGGCAAGTGGGCACAGTATACGCTGTGAGCCTGGCACACATGCTGGCAGGCAGGCAACTGCAATTAGATTACACTAGCAGACTGATGTTTCACAGTCAAAAAAGTTTTTTTTTTTAAATTTACACTACTGTTACACCAGATATGAGTGGTGGCACTGGGTAAGTGGGCCTGGCACACACGCTGGCAGGCAGGCAACTGCAATTAGATTACACAAGCAGACTGATGTTTCACAGTCAAAAAAGTTTTTTTTTTTAAATTTACTCTACTGTTACACCAGATATGAGTGGTGGCACTGGGCAAGTGGGCCTGGCACACATGCTGGCAGGCAGGCAACTGCAATTAGATTACACTAGCAGACTGATGTTTCACAGTCAAAAAAGTTTTTTTTTTTTAAATTTACACTACTGTTACACCAGATATGAGTGGTGGCACTGGGCAAGTGGGTCTGGCACACACGCTGGCAGGCAGGCAACTGCAATTAGATTACACTAGCAGACTGATGTTTCAAAGTCAAAAAAGTTTTTTTTTTTTAAATTTACACTACTGTTACACCAGATATGAGTGGTGGCACTGGGCATGTGGGCCTGGCACACACGCTGGCAGGCAGGCAACTGCAATTAGATTACACAAGCAAACTGATGTTTCACAGTCAAAAAAGTTTTTTTTTTAAAATTTACACTACTGTTACACCAGATAGGAGTGGTGGCACTGGGCAAGTGGGCCTGGCACACACGCTGGCAGGCAGGCAACTGCAATTAGATTACACTAGCAGACTGATGTTTCACAGTCAAAAAAGTTTTTTTTTTTAAATTTACACTACTGTTACACCAGATATGAGTGGTGGCACTGGACAAGTGGGCCTGGCACACACGCTGGCAGGCAGGCAGGCAACTGCAATTAGATTACACAAGCAAACTGATGTTTCACAGTCAAAAAAGTTTTTTTTTTTAAATTTACACTACTGTTACACCAGATAGGAGTGGTGGCACTGGGCAAGTGGGCCTGGCACACACGCTGGCAGGCAGGCAACTGCAATTAGATTACACTAGCAGACTGATGTTTCACAGTCAAAAAAGTTTTTTTTTTTAAATTTACACTACTGTTACACCAGATATGAGTGGTGGCACTGGACAAGTGGGCCTGGCACACACGCTGGCAGGCAGGCAACTGCAATTAGATTACACAAGCAGACTGATGTTTCACAGTCAAAAAAGTATTTGTTTTTTTACATTTACACTACTGTTACACCAGATATGAGTGGTGGCACTGGGCAAGTGGGCCTGGCACACACGCTGGCAGGCAGGCAACTGCAATTAGATTACACTAGCAGACTGATGTTTCACAGTCAAAAAAGTTTTTTTTTTTTAAATTTACACTACTGTTACACCAGATATGAGTGGTGGCACTGGACAAGTGGGCCTGGCACACACGCTGGCAGGCAGGCAGGCAACTGCAATTAGATTACACAAGCAGACTGATGTTTCACAGTCAAAAAAGTATTTGTTTTTTACATTTACACTACTGTTACACCAGATATGAGTGGTGGCACTGGGCAAGTTAGCCTGGCACACACTCTGGCTGGCAGGCAGACAACTGCAATTAGATTACACAAGCAGACTAATGTTTCACAGCCAGAAAAGTTTTTTTTTTTTTTTAAATTTACACTACTGTTACACCGGATATGAGTGGTGGCACTGGGCAAGTGGGCCTGGCACACACGCTGACAGGCAGGCAACTGCAATTAGATTACACTAGCAGACTGATATTTCACAGTCAAAAAAGTTTTTTTTTTTAAATTTACACTACTGTTACACCAGATATGAGTGGTGGCACTGGGCAAGTGGGCCTGGCACACACGCTGGCAGGCAGGCAACTGCAATTAGATTACACAAGCAGACTGATGCTTCACAGTCAAAAAAGTTTGTTTTTTTTAAATTTACACTACTTTTACACCAGATATGAGTGGTGGCACTGGGCAAGTGGTCCTGGCACACACGCTGGCAGGCAGGCAACTGCAATTAGATTACACTAGCAGACTGATGTTTCACAGTCAAAAAAGTTTTTTTTTTTAATTTACACTACTGTTACACCAGATATGAGTGGTGGCACTGGGCAAGTGGGCCTGGCACACACGCTGGAAGACAGGCAACTGCAATTAGATTACACAAGCAGACTGATGTTTCACAGTCAAAAAAGTTTTTTTTTTAAATTTACACTACTGTTACACCAGATATAAGTGGTGGCACTGGGCAAGTGGGCACAGTATACGCAGTGAGCCTGGCACACATGCTGGCTGGCAGGCAGGCAACTGCAATTAGATTACACTAGCAGATTGATGTTTCACAGTCAAAAAAGTTTTTTTTTTAAATTTACACTACTGTTCCACCAGATATAAGTGGTGGCACTGGGCAAGTGGGCCTGGCACACACGCTGGCAGGCAACTGCAATTAGATTACACAAGCAGACTGATGTTTCACAGTCAAAAAGTTTTTTTTTTTTAATTTACACTACTGTTACACCAGATATGAGTGGTGGCACTGGGCAAGTGGGCCTGGCACACACACTGGCAGGCAGGCAACTGCAATTAGATTACACAAGCAGACCGATGTTTCACAGTCAAAAAAGTTTTTTTTTTTTTAAATTTACACTACTGTTACACCAGATATGAGTGGTGGCACTGGGCAAGTGAGCCTGGCACACACGCTGACAGGCAGGCAACTGCAATTAGATTACACAAGCAGACTGATGTTTCACAGTCAAAAAAGTTTTTTTTTTTTAAATTTACACTACTGTTACACCAGATATGAGTGGTGGCACTGGGCAAGTGGGCCTGGCACACACGCTGGCAGGCAGGCAACTGCAATTAGATTACACAAGCAGACTGATGTTACACAGTCAAAAAAGTTTTTGTTTTTTTAAATTTACACTACTTTTACAACAGATATGAGTGGTGGCACTGGGCAAGTGGGCCTGGCACACACGCTGGCAGGCAGTCAACTGCAATTAGATTACACTAGAAGACTGATGTTTCACAGTCAAAACATTTTTTTTTTTAAATTTACACTACTGTTACACCAGATATGAGTGGTGGCACTGGGCAAGTGGGCCTGGCACACACGCTGGCAGACAGGCAACTGCAATTAGATTACACAAGCAGACTGATGTTTCACAGTTAAAAAAGTTTTTTTTTTTAAATTTACACTACTGTTACACCAGATATGAGTGGTGGCACTGGGCAAGTGGGCACAGTATACGCTGTGAGCCTGGCACACACGCTGGCAGGCAGGCAGGCAACTGCAATTAGATTACACTAGCAGATTGATGTTTCACAGTCAAAAAAGTTTTTTTTTTTTAAATTTACACTACTGTTACACCAGATATAAGTGGTGGCACTGGGCAGGTGGGCCTGGCACACACGCTGGCAGGCAACTGCAATTAGATTACACAAGCAGACTGATGTTTCACAGTCAAAAAAGTTTTTTTTTTTTTTTTTTTAAATTTACACTACTGTTACACCAGATATGAGTGGTGGCACTGGGCAAGTGGGCCTGGCACACACGCTGGCAGGCAGGCAACTGCAATTAGATTACACAAGCAGACTGATGTTTCACAGTCAAAAAAGTTTTTTTTTTTTTAAATTTACACTACTGTTACACCAGATATGAGTGGTGGCACTGGGCAAGTGGGTCTGGAACACACGCTTACAGGCAGGCAGGCAACTGCAATTAGATTACACTAGCAGACTGATGTTTCACAGTCAAAAAAGTTTTTTTATTTTAAATTTACACTACTGTTACACCAGATATGAGTGGTGGCACTGGGCAAGTGGGCCTTGGCACACACACTGGCAGGCAGGCAACTGCAATTAGATTACACAAGCAGACTGATGTTTCACAGTCAAAAAAGTTTTTTTTTTAAATTTACACTACTGTTACACCGGATATGAGTGGTGGCACTGGGCAAGTGGGCCTGGCACACACGCTGGCAGACTGGCAACTGCAATTAGATTACACTAGCAGACTGATGTTTCACAGTCAAAAAAGTTTTTTTTATTTTAAATTTACACTACTGTTACACCAGATATGAGTGGTGGCACTGGGCAAGTGGGCCTTGGCACACACGCTGGTAGGCAGGCAACTGCAATTAGATTACACAAGCAGACTGATGTTTCACAGTCAAAAAAGTTTTTTTTTTTTAAATTTACACTACTGTTACACCAGATATGAGTGGTGGCACTGGGCAAATGGGCCTGGCACACACGCTGGCAGGCAGGCAACTGCAATTAGATTACACAAGCAGACCGATGTTTGACAGTCAAAAAAGTTTTTTTTTTTTTTAAATTTACACTACTGTTACACCAGATATGAGTGGTGGCACTGGGCAAGTGGGCCTGGCACACACGCGGGCAGGCAGGCAACTGCAATTAGATTACACAAGCAGACTGATGTTTCACAGTCAAAAAAGTTTTTTTTTTTTTTAAATTTACACTACTGTTACACCAGATATGAGTGGTGGCACTGGGCAAGTGGCTTGGCAGGCAGGAAACTGCAATTAGATTACACAGGGGAAAAAAAAACAGACTGATGTTCTAGCCCTAAAAAGGGATTTTTGGGGTGCTGTCCTTACAGCAGAGATCAGATGAGTCCTTCAGGACTGTAGTGGACACTGAATACACTAGCCTAGCTATCAATTTCCCTATTAAATCTGCAGCAGCTACACTGTCCCTCCTCTCTCTAAGAATGCAGCTTCCGAATGAATCTAAAATGGCTGCTGTCCAGGAGCTGGGAGGGTCTGGGAGGGAGGGTCTGCTGCTGATTGGCTGGAATGTGTCTGCAGACTGTGAGATACAGGGTCAAAGTTTACTCAATGATGACGAATAGGGGGCGGATCGAACATCGCATATGTTCGCCCGCCGTTGCGAACGCAAACAAGCTATGTTCGCCGGGAACTATTTGCCGGCGAACAATTCGCGACATCACTATTAGTCATTAATGTTTGTGCAATTTCTTTTCATCCTTAAGAACTGGCCCTTGGGACTATTGTTTTTCCATCTTTTGTGATGGCAGCTTTGGTTGTGGACGTAATTATTTGAGTCCACTGTTTTGAAAAAAGTTTTTGTGACAATCTTATTATTTTCATCTATCATTACTTCTATGTCAAGAAAATTTATTTGTGAAGTATTGAACTCATGTGTGAAAGAAAGGCCAAAGGTGTTCTTATTTATGTTCTCAAAGAAAAGATCTAATAGTTCCAGGTCTCCTTTCCAGATTATAAACATTACGTCTATAAACCTTCTATAGAGCACAAGATTTGCACCCTAGGGGGAAGATTGTAGAAATTCTGCTGCGAAATGCCCCATAAATTAATTGGCGTAGCTGGGTGCAAATCTCGTGCCCATAGCTGTTCCTTTGCTTTGTAAAAAATATCTATCATTAAATGAGAATGAGTTATTTTTAAGAATAAATTCTATGCTATCTAAGAGAAAACTTTTTTGAGTATTGGACATTAAATCATCCATATCGAGATAGTATTTGATTGCTTTTAGTCCTAATGTGTGATTAATGTTTGTGTACGGTGAACTAACGTCGCAAGTCACTAGACAGAAATTTTCTTGCCATTCTATGTTATCAATTGTATTTAAGAAGTGTGTTGTGTTTTTAGATATGCAGGGAGGTCAGTCACATATTTTTGTAGGTAGTGGTCAACATATTGAGATAGATTTTGAGTTTAAGATTCAATGCCTGAGATTGTTTACCTTCCAGGTGGTGATTTTGCATTTTTGTGGATCTTTGGCAGAAAATAGAAGATGGGTGTTTTTGGATGTGTAATTTTCAGGAATTTATGTTCAGATTAATTTAGTATGCCTACTTCTTTTGCTTCATCTAGTAATCTGAATAATTTGGTTTGTTGTTTTTTTATAGGGTTAGTTTTTAGAGAAATGTATATGGTTTTATCCTCAAGTAATCTGTTAGCTTCTTTTATATAGTACTCTGTGTCCATAATGACAATACCTCCTCCCTTGTCCGCCTGTTTAATGGTTATTGTATCATCGCTCTTAAGGTTTTTTAGAATTGTATTTTCCTCTTTAGTGAGGTTCCAATTAATTTTACCTGATGTATCACATTTGTCTAAGTCTTCCTTGACTAATTTTTCAAAGGTGGAGATGAAGGGGCCTTTTTCTTGGGTGGGGAAAAAAGTGGATTTTGGTTTTAAATCTGAATGTATGAATTCATTATTACCTTTTTGATTGCTTTCTATTGGATTCTTCATAAAGGCCTCTAGTTATCAACGTGTCTACTTACCTGCCTTCACCAGCCTCAATACGCCCGCCTAAGCTCGCCTCACATCGCCGCCGCGGACCTGAATACGTTTGCCAAAGTTATCAAAAAATCTGTCAAAAAGCCACGCACCAATTACGGGGCGATGAGCAGCGGACTGTTATAGTTATCACTCATCCGATCTCGCTGCTCTTCAGGCTTTTTCCCAGCTTTATTGATAAGCTGTCACTAAGCACCCACACTAAACTACACTGTTCTACCCCCTATACCAGCGCCCCCGGAGCCCCCCGCAACTAAATAAAGTTATTAACCCCTAAACCGCCACTCCTAGACCCCGCCGCAACTATAATAAATGTATTAACCCCTAAACCGCCGCTCCCGGAGCCCACCGCCACTCTAATAAACTGATTAACCCCTAAACCGCCGCTCCCGGACCCCTCCGCCACCTACATAATACCTATTAACCCCTATCCTGCCCCCCCTATACCGCCGCCACCTATAATAAATGTATTAACCCCTATCCTGCCGATCCTGTACCCCGCCGCAACTAAATAAATTGTTTAACCCCTAAACCGCCGCTCCCGGACCCCTCCGCCACCTACATAATACCTATTAACCCCTATCCTGCCCCCCCTACACTGTCGCCACCTATAATAAATTTATTAACCCCTATCCTGCCCCCCCTATACCGCTGCCATCTATATTAAACTAATTAACCCCTAAACATAAGTCTAACCCTAACACCCCCCTAACTTAAATATTATTTTAATAAATCTAAATAAAAATTACTCTTATTAACTAAATTAATCCTATTTAAAACTAAATACTTACCTATAAAATAAACCCTAAGATAGCTACAATATTACTAATAATTATATTGTAGCTATTTTAGGATTTATTTTTATTTTACAGTTAACTTTGTATTTATTTTAACTAGGTAGAATAGTTATTAAATAGTTATTAACTATTTAATAACTACCTAGCTAAAAGAAATACAAAATTTCCTGTAAAATAAATCCTAACCTAAGTTACAATTAAACCTAACACTACACTATCAATAAATAAATTTAATTAATTAACTACAAATACCTACAATTAAATACAATTAAATAAACTAAGTTACAAAAAATAAAAAAAACTAAGTGCCGATCAGCCAATAGAATGCAAGCTCAATCTGATTGATTGATTGGATCAGCCAATCCGATTGAACTTGAATCTGATTGGCTGATTCAATCATCCAATCAGATTTTTCCTACCTTAATTCCGATTGGCTGATATAATCCTATCAGCCAATCGGAATTCGAGGGACGCCATCTTGGATGACGTCACTTAAAGGAACCTTCATTTGTCGTCTAGTCGTCGGTCAAGAAGGATGTTCCGCGCCGGAGGTCTTGAAGATGGAGCCGCTCCTCGTCGGATAGGTAGTTATTAAATAGTTAATAACTATTTAATAACTATTCTACCTAGTTAAAATAAATACAAAGTTGCCTGTAAAATAAATATAAATCCTAAGATAGCTACAATGTAATTATTAATTACATTGTAGCTATCTTAGGGTTTATTTTACAGGTAAGTATTTAGTTTTAAATAGGAATAATTTATTTATTGATAGTGTAGGGTTAGGTGTAATTGAAACTTAGGTTAGTTTTTATTTTACAGGTAAATTTTTCTTTATTTTATCTAGGTAGCTATTAAATAGTTAATAACTATTTAATAGCTATTGTACCTAGCTAAAATAAATTTAAATTTGCCTGTAAAATAAAAATAAATCCTAAAATAGCTACAATAGGGGTGTTAGGGTTAGTGTTAGGGTTAGTGTTAGACTTAGGTTTAGGGGTTCATAATTTTATTATAGGTTGCTGCGGTGTAGGGGGGGCAGGATAGGGATTGATAAATTTATTATAGTTTGCGGCGGTGTAGGGGGGGCAGATTAGGGGTATATAAGTTTAATATAGGTGGCGGCGGGGTCCGGGAGTGGCGGTTTAGGGGTTAAACAATTTATTTAGTTGCGGCGGGGTCCGGGATCCGCAGGATAGGGGTTAATAAATTTAATATAGGTGGCAGCGGTATAGGGGGGGCAGGATAGGGGTTAATAGGTATTATGTAGGTGGCTGCGGGGTCCGGGAGCGGCGGTTTAGGGGTTAATATATTTATTATAGTTGCGGCGGGGTCCGGGAGCGGCGGTTTAGGGGTTAGCATGTTCAATGTAGGTGGCGGCGTTGTAGGGGGGCAGATTAGGGGTGTTTAGACTCGGGGTACATGTTAGGGTGTTAGGTGTACACACTTCCCATAGGAATCAATGGGATGTCGGGCAGCAGCGAACATGAACTTTCGCTATAGTCAGACTCCCATTGATTCCTATGGGATCCGCCACCTCCAGGGCGGTGGATTGAAAACCAGGTACGCTGGGCCGGAAAAGTGCCGAGCATACCTGCTAGTTTTTTGATAACTATCAAAAGTAGTCAGATTGTGCCGAACTTGTGTTCGGAACATCTGGAGTGACGTAAGAATCGATCTGTGTCAGACTGAGTCCGGCGGATCGAAGCTTACGTCACTAAATTCTACTTTTGCCGGTGTGTAGGGCTTGATAACTTAGGCGAATCAGCCTCACCACAAATACGCTGTGGAATTCCAGCGTATTTGAGGTTGACGGCTTGATAACTAGAGGCCAAAGTATTTTTTAATAGTTAATTTTCTTATGAACTGATTAATATTGATCAGAGTTTCGAATTTGTTCATTTTACAAGATGGGGCAAAATTTAGACCTTTACTTAGGATTCCTTTTTCCTTTTCATTTAAATCTCTTATACTAATATTAAAGATTCCATCAGTTTTAATGGTATCTATCTTGTTTTTGTTTTGGCTTTTGTTGGCTCCTCTTCCTCTACTTCCTCCACTGTTCTCTTTCTTTTTGGGGTCTCGTACCACCCTCTCTCTTGCTGGAGTAATTCTTCTCTGGGTCTGCCTTTTTTGGGGAGCGTTGTTCTAAAAAATCCTGTTTAATGTTGTGGGTTTGAATGGGTGCATTAAACTCTGTCGGCTAGATTTAGAGTTTGGCGGTAGCCGTGAAAACCAGCGTTAGAGGCTCCTAACGCTGGTTTTAGGCTACCGCCGGTATTTGGAGTCACTGAAAATAGGGTCTAACGCTCACTTTTCAGCCACGACTTTTCCATACCGCAGATCCCCTTACGTCAATTGCGTATCCTATCTTTTCAATGGGATCTTCCTAACTCCGGTATTTAGAGTCGTGGCTGAAGTGAGCGTTAGAGCTCTAACGACAAAACTCCAGCCGCAGAAAAAAAGCAGGAGTTAAGAGCTTTCTGGGCTAACGCCGGTTCATAAAGCTCTTAACTACTGTACCCTAAAGTACACTAACACCCATAAACTACCTATGTACCCCTAAACTGAGGTCCCCCCACATCGCCGCCACTCAAATTTTTTTTTAACCCCTAATCTGCCGACCGCAAAGCGCCGCCAGCTAAGTTATCCCTATGTACCCCTAATCTGCTGCCCCTAACACCGCCGACCCCTGTATTATATTTATTAACCCCTAACCTGCCCCCCACAACGTCGCCGCCAGCTACTTACAATAATTAACCCCTAATCTGCCGACCGCAAAGCGCCGCCACCTACATTATAGCTATGTACCCCTAATCTGCTGCCCCTAACACCGCCGACCCCTATATTATATTTATTAACCCCTAATCTGCCCCCCTCAACGTCGCCTCCACCTGCCTACACTTATTAACCCCTAATCTGCCGAGCGGACCGCACCGCTACTATAATAAATGTATTAACCCCTAATCCGCCTCACTAACCCTATAATAAATAGTATTAACCCCTAATCTGCCCTCCCTAACATCGCCGACACCTAACTTCAATTATTAACCCCTAATCTGCCGACCGGAGCTCACCGCTACTATAATAAATGGATTAACCCCTAAAGCTAAGTCTAACCCTAACACTAACACCCCCCCTAAGTTAAATATAATTTAAATCTAACGAAATTAATTAACTCTTATTAAATAAATTATTCCTATTTAAAGCAAAATACTTACCTGTAAAATAAATTCTAATATAGCTACAATATAAATTATAATTACATTGTAGCTATTTTAGGATTAATATTTATTTTACAGGCAACTTTGTATTTATTTTAACCAGGTACAATAGCTATTAAATAGTTAAGAACTATTTAATAGTTACCTAGTTCAAATAATTACAAAATCACCTGTAAAATAAATCCTAACCTAAGTTCTAATTAAACCTAACACTACACTATCAATAAATTAATTAAATATAATTCATACAATTACCTACAATTAAACCTAACACTACACTATCAATAAATTAATTAAATACAATATCTACAAATAACTACAATGAAATAAACTAACTAAAGTACAAAAAATAAAAAAGAACTAAGTTACAAAAAATAAAAAAATATTTACAAACATAAGAAAAATTTTACAACAATTTTAAACTAATTAAACCTACTCTAAGCCCCCTAATAAAATAACAAAGCCCCCCAAAATAAAAAAATGCCCTACCCTATTCTAAATTACTAAATTAAAAGCTCTTTTACCTTACCAGCCCTGAACAGGGCCCTTTGCGGGGCATGCCCCAAAGAATTCAGCTCTTTTGCCTGTAAAAAAAAACATACAATACCCCCCCCAACATTACAACCCACCACCCACATACCCCTAATCTAACCCAAACCCCCCTTAAATAAACCTAACACTAAGCCCCTGAAGATCTTCCTACCTTGTCTTCACCCTGCCAGGTTCTCCGATCGGTCCAGAAGAGCTCCTCCGATGTCCTGATCCAAGCCCAAGCGGGGGGCTGAAGAGGTCCATGATCCGGTCGAAGTCTTCATCCAAGCGGGGCAGAAGAGGTCTTCCATCCAATTGAAGTCTTCATCCAGGCGGCATCTTCTATGGTCTTCCATCCGGAGCCAATCAGAATATTCCTACCTTAATTCCGATTGGCTGATAGAATCCTATCAGCCAATCGGAATTCGAGGGACGCCATCTTGGATGACGTCATTTAAAGGAACCGTCATTCGTCGTTCAGTCGTCGGGCGATGGATGTTCCGCGTAGGAGGTCTTCAGGATGCTGCCGCTTCGCTCCGGATGGAAGACCATAGAAGATGCCGCCTGGATGAAGACTTCAATCGGATGGAAGACCTCTTCTGCCCCGCTTGGATGAAGACTTCGACCGGATCATGGACCTCTTCAGCCCCCCGCTTGGGCTTGGATCAGGACATCGGAGGAGCTCTTCTGGACCGATCAGAGAACCTGGCAGGGTGAAGACAAGGTAGGAAGATCTTCAGGGGCTTAGTGTTAGGTTTATTTAAGGGGGGTTTGGGTTAGATTAGGGGTATGTGGGTGGTGGGTTGTAATGTTGGGGGGGGGTATTGTATGTTTTTTTTTACAGGCAAAAGAGCTGAATTCTTTGGGGCATGCCCCGCAAAGGGCCCTGTTCAGGGCTGGTAAGGTAAAAGAGCTTTTAATTTAGTAATTTAGAATAGGGTAGGGCATTTTTTTTATTTTGGGGGGCTTTGTTATTTTATTAGGGGGCTTAGAGTAGGTGTAATTAGTTTAAAATTGTTGTAAGATTTTTCTTATGTTTGTAAATATTTTTTTATTTTTTGTAACTTAGTTCTTTTTTATTTTTTGTACTTTAGTTAGTTTATTTCATTGTAGTTATTTGTAGATATTGTATTTAATTAATTTATTGATAGTGTAGTGTTAGGTTTAATTGTAGGTAATTGTAGGAATTGTATTTAATTAATTTATTTATAGTGTAGTGTTAGGTTTAATTAGAACTTAGGTTAGGATTTATTTTACAGGTGATTTTGTAATTATTTGAACTAGGTAACTATTAAATAGTTCTTAACTATTTAATAGCTATTGTACATGGTTAAAATAATTACAAAGTTGCCTGCAAAATAAATATTAATCCTAAAATAGCTACAATATAATTATAATTTATATTGTAGCTATATTAGGATTTATTTTACAGGTAAGTATTTAGCTTTAAATAGGAATAATTTATTTAATAAGAGTTAATTAATTTCGTTAGATTTAAATTATATTTAACTTAGGGGGGTGTTAGTGTTAGGGTTAGACTTAGCTTTAGGGGTTAATCCATTTATTATAGTAGCGGTGAGCTCCGGTCGGCAGATTAGGGGTTAATAATTGAAGTTAGGTGTCGGCGATGTTAGGGAGGGCAGATTAGGGGTTAATACTATTTATTATAGGGTTAGTGAGGCGGATTAGGGGTTAATACATTTATTATAGTAGCGCTCAGGTCCGGTCGGCAGATTAGGGGTTAATAAGTGTAGGTAGCTGGCGGCGACGTTGTGGGGGGCAGATTAGGGGTTAATAAATATAATATAGGGGTCGGCGGTGTTAGGGGCAGCAGATTAGGGGTACATAGGGATAATGTAAGTAGCGGCGGTTTACGGAGCGGCAGATTAGGGGTTAAAAATAATATGCAGGGGTCAGCGATAGCGGGGGCGGCAGATTAGGGGTTAATAAGTGTAAGGGTAGGGGTGTTTAGACTCGGGGTACATGTTAGGGTGTTAGGTGCAGACATAGGAAGTGTTTCCCCATAGCAAACAATGGGGCTGCGTTAGGAGCTGAACGCGGCTTTTTTGAAGGTGTTAGGTTTTTTTTCAGCTCAAACAGCCCCATTGTTTCCTATGGGGGAATCGTGCACAAGCACGTTTTTGAGGCTGGCCGCGTCCGTAAGCAACTCTGGTATCGAGAGTTGCATTTGCGTTAAAAATGCTCTACGCTCCTTTTTTGGAGCCTAACGCAGCATTTTTTTGGACTCTCAATACCAGAGTTATTTTTATGGTGCGGCCAGAAAAAAGGCAGCGTTAGCTACGCGGGTCGTTACCGACAAAACCCTAAATCTAGCCGTGTGTCTCTTAGTTGTTCAAATCGATTTCTAAGAGGGACTTCCCATTTTGATTCTAATCTATTTCTCCATGGTTTACCTCGTTCTTCTCTGGTGTCAAATCTATCGTTTGTGTAGTTTTTTGATGTGGTTGAATAGTCATTCATATGGTTCCTAGATTTATCATGTTCCCTCCAACTTTGATTTTCATAATTTCTATCTCTATTTGAATCTCTATGGTGTTGTCCATCATATATTCTATCATAATAATTGTACCTTCCTGAATATTCATATTGGTTGTATTGTCTGTTTCTATTTTCTTGTTCATCTCTTCTATCTGGTCTAGTTTTGTTATTTGTTCTCCACTTATATTGATTTGACACATTCTGTTAATAATTTTCCCTTCTATAATTATCTCTTGTCATCTGTCTGTCATTTCTATATCTAGAATATTCGTTCTGCTGTTTATTTTCATTTTTGTTACCTCTCTTTTCCCTTCCGAAGATCTGATTAATTGTTTTCTTAATTGAAATATTTGTATTACTGGTAGTTGGAATTGGATCTGTATCTTTTAGACTGTCCTTACTACTTTCTCCTTTTTCTATTAGGCCATAGTCTTCTTGATCTCTGTCATATTTTTTCCATTTACTATTAATTACTGTTTCCTTAAATTTGGTTAGATTGATCCCTATCTCTTTTTGTTTAGCTATGCAATCCAAATCTTCTTCATATGGTTTTAAAATTTCCTTATAGGAGTCAATATTGTTGTTTAATTCATTTAACAATATATTTCTAGCTTTAATGATTACCTCCATGAGATCTATTGATCTTTTTTCTAATATTCCAAACCATTCTTTAGATAGATCATTATTTAGCTCAAAATTGCAATTCTTTTTTAACCTTAGTCCCCTAGGTACTATTTTGTTATCTACATATTTTTGTATGAATGAGACTTCGTTTTTGTATTTAATTTCCTTCTCTAGGATTTTTTCTAATTCTGAAAGTGTAACTATTACATCAGTATGTTCGAGTGGCTTATCCTCTGACTGTGTTTTGGTCATATCCTTTAAAAGTGTTTGTCTGATGTGGAATATTTCCATATTGTATGTAGACTATACGTGTGAGAAGTTGGCTTACAAATGGAACAATAAAGGTGATAGTCTAGATACAAACTTCTAAGATTAGCAGCTACACCATAAAACACACTTAAACTCCTCAAGAAGTGTTGGGACAAAAATACAAAAGGACAGTAGGTGGCGCTATAGGACAATATAAGATAATAAACCTATTATGTAGGGATGTTGCTAGGATCTATTTTCTGGTATACTAATAACTAATGTACTAATGAGAGTAAGTGTTAAAATAAAATATTTATTCTTACATACATTCAATTAAAACATTTTATAACATGATATTCATAAAAATAGAATCTATTGTTAAATGATTAAAACAATATAAAAATGTAGACACCGGTGTCCAAAAAAATCATCTATACAGGTAAGTACTATATGCAAAATTCTTTGACAAAGGTACTATGTGCTAAATTCTATGACAAAATGATGCTGGTATGCAATAACGAACAATGATTAATGTGTATGACAGTAATAGGTATACATCAATCCTGTATGAAATGGAGATCGATATGATAAATCAGCTGTTTCTCTTTATGCAGTTAGAAAAGTCTTTAAAATGTCTTTTGGGTATTTGATACTAAAAAGTGGAATTAGCAATATTTATGTTGCAATTTTTATGTTGCAATATTTAGGCAACCCCACCTCACCCCACTGACGTCATCATCCTTGGCAAAGTGAAGACGAATGCATCTAAACAACCAACACAAAAATGCAATAAATGCAATCAATTCAATAATGACTGAGCAGCAATGTAATCAGGAGAGAGACACGTTAGCTGTAGTTAATATGAGATCTCCTGTAGATCAAGAAGAAGGTTCTTCGTTGTATGTTTCCCTGTCAGCTGGATAAACAAGACAGCTGCAAGGTCCTGGATATACTTATTAGGATCCAGAACTCGGCAGAAGAGGACAAGTGGTTGGAGAAAGGAATCCACAAATGTAGCTATGGGTTGCTGAACAGACCCAATGGTGGAGACAATGGGTCTCTGACAGGTGGTTTGTTGAGTTGTTTATGAATCTTAGGCAGTGTGTAAAACACTGGAGTCCTTGAATGGGTGACCGTCAGAAAAGCAAATGTATCTTTATCCAAGAAGCCTTGTTGGAATGCTGCCAATAGATACTGATCAATTTTGTTTTTAAACCCAGACGTCGGGTCACTTGGTAGATTTCTGTAGGTGGTCTGATCCGTAAGCTGTGATAATATTTCTGCCTTATAATCCATATAATTCATTAACACCACCACTCCACCCTTGTCTGCCTCACATATAATTAAGGTATTATAATTAATAAGCTTTTTTAGTGCATTGCGCTCCTCTATTGAAAAGTTGTTAAACGTATCATTACAATGAAGTATCACAGAGCCTTCCATCTCTTTAAATCTAAGTCTTGTGAATGTGTTGATGCTTGAATTATTGGAGATAGGGACATATGTCGATTTCTTTCAAAAATGTCTTTGTTCTTGATTGCTGGTCCCAAATTTTTCTTTTAGTAATAATTGTCTTTGAAATTTCTTAATATCTATAAATAGGTCAAAAGAGTCTGTCCTGCATGTAGGGATAAATGTAAGTCCCTTATTTAGCACTTGTAGTTCTAATGTGCTGAGAGGATGATTGCTCAAATTGACCACAATATTTTCTGCTGTCATTTTGGTGATATAGATGGAGGTTTTTTCTTTATACCCCCCTCGCCTTGTAATAGCTCTTTTCCTTGTAAGTTTTTTGAGCGAGTAGTTACCCCTGAGCCAGGGTACCCCTGAGGCCTGTTCTGACTGCTTCCAGTTTTTTATTCTTGAAGTCGATCAAATCAGACTCATGTTTATTTATTTGTTCTTGTAATTTATGATGCCAGTTTTCATTGGTGTCAGCTTGTCATTTGACTATATTTGTTCATATGTTGCAATTTCAATTTTAATTAGTGCCAAAAGTCATCCCACTTCTTGGATAACAAATAGTACAAGGTCTCAGGAGCACTTGTTTTCTATATTACAAAATTTTTCACAAAAAGCAGGGTTGTTCCTACCTATTGTGGGTGTATTCCTTATCCTAAATCCTCTAGGGATGTAGCCCTTGCAATGATATTCGGACTAGTATGTCCCATGCAGGTTAAGAACTTTTCCTCTCTGTTTTAATTTCAATAGGTGTGTATAAATACTGTATATACAGGATTATCTGTTGTAGGGCCTGTAGTGAGTGCACCAAATCTAATCACGTCCACCCCACTGACATCATCATCCCGGGCAACGTGAAGCTGAGCGCATCTAAACAACAAACAAAAAAATGCAATAAATGCAATCAATTAAAAAATGACCGAACAGGGAATTCATATAATAACAACCTAAGAGTAGATAGACAGCCTATACATATTAACACATCTCCCGTTGATCTCTACGATATGTATTTCCTAAATTGCATGTTGCCCTAGAAACTAAAACAAGCAACTGTGAGGTCTGTGATTTACTCACCAGAATCCAATGTCAGCGGAAGTGTTTAATAAGTATAATGTAGCATAAAAAATGTAACAAATAAATATAATAGAACACAAAAATCAAAAGCAGCAATGTAATCAGGAGACACGTTAGCCATAGTTATTATGACATCTCCTGCCAATCAAGAAGAAGCTCCTTTGTTGTATGTTTCCCTGACAGCTGAACAAACAAGACAACTGCAAGGTACTGGGTATACTCATTAGGATCTAGATAGAACTCAACAGAAGAGGACAAAATAAACATCCTAATCCCTTGAACAAGCATAATAATCCAGAAATTAAAAAAAATAATAAGGGGTCCTCAGAACAACTGGTCGCCCAACACTTCCAGCAATTCCAAAACAGTGTGAAAGATCTCAAGTACACTATTATTGATCACGTCCCCCCCTCTGAATAGAGGGGGTGATCAGGCTACTCCTACAAAAGGAGGAAGGATGGATTTACCATCTGGAAACGCTAATCCCCAAGGGGTTAAATACCCACCTAGATTGGCAGGCATTCCTGTAATTTTGAGAGCCATGGTCCATTGGGACTTTTAGAGATGTTTTGTCCTGATTGCTCCCAACCTTTCATTGCTCCAACTTTCTCTTTCTCTTGTTCATATTTTTGTCTTTTCCTTGCAGCACTAATTATGTTTTGTTTGCTTTTGCCGCTTCTGTCACAACTTGGGATAAGTTAGGTATTTCATGTACCACTAACTGTTTGTCATATTTGGCAGTTTGTCATAGTTGTGCAGAGGTTTGCAATAGCAAACACATTTTGAATTTTGTACATTTTTTTTTTTTTTATTATTATCTTTCAGTTTGGATATATTTAGTTACATTCTATAGTCTGTCTTTATAGCTTGTAAATCTATAGATGGCTAACACAATTTTGAGTGTATTGCATATTTTTAATTGTATTGCAATCTTTTGTATTTTTCCTTTTTTTTTATTATTTATCATTTTAGTATTTATAATTTTTTTTTATTTTCTGGATTATTATGCTTGTTTAAGGGATTATGATGTTTAATTCTTCCTCTTCTGCCGAGTTCTGGATCCTAATGAGTATATCCAGGACCTTGCAGCTGTCTTGTTTGTTTAGCTGTCAGGAAAACATACAACGAAGGAGCTTCTTCTTGATCGGCAGGAGATGTCATAATAACTATGGCTAACGTGTTTCTCTCCTGATTACATTGCTGCTTTGATTTTTGTGTTCTATTATTTATTTGTGTTCTATTATATTTATTTGTTATATTTTTTATGCTATGTTATACTTATTAACCGCTTCCGAAAAAGAGAGGGGAGAGAGTGCAAAAGAGAGGGGAAGAGAGAGAGACAGAGCAAAAGAGAGGGGGGGAGAGAGACCAAAAGAGAGGGGGGAGAGAGAGAGAACAAGCAAAAGAGATGGTGAGAGAGAGAGCGGGCAAAAGAGTAAGTGAGAGAGAGTGCAAAAGAGAGGGGGGAGAGAGAGAGCAAAAGAGAGGAGAGAGAGTGCAAAAGAGAGGGGGGAGAGAGAGCAAAAGAGAAGGGCGGAGAAAGAGCAAAAAAAATGGGAGAGAGAGAGCAAAAGAGAGGGGGAGAGTGCAAAACAGAAGGGGGGGGGAGAGAGAGAGGGGGAGAGAGAGAGCAAAAGAGAGGAGGGAGAGAGAGAGAGAGAGCAAAAGAGAGGTGGGAGAGAGAGTGCAAAATAGACGGGGAAGAGAGAGAGCAAGAGAGGGTTGAGAGAGAGAGAGCAAAAGAGAGGGGGGAGAGAGAGAGCAAGAGAGGGGGGAGAGAGAAAGAGCAAAAGAGAGGGGGGGAGAGAGAGAGCAAAAGAGCGGGGGAGAGAGCAAAAGAGAGGGGGAGAGAGAGAGCAAAAGAGGGGGGAGAGAGAGAGAAAAAGAGAGGGTGGAGAGAGAGCAAAAGAGAGGGTGGAGAGAGAGCAAAAGAAAGGGGGGAGAGAGAGTGCAAAAGAGAGGGAGAGAGAGTGCAAAAGAGAGGGGAGAGAGCTCAAAAGAGAGGGGGAGAGAGAGAGCAAAATAGAGGGGAGAGAGAACAAAAGAGAGGGTGAAGAGAGAGAGCAAAATAGATCGGGGGGGAGAGCAAGGGGTGGGACTGCTGTACTGCAAAAAATGGCCCATGTACACGGGCTTTAGGACTAGTAGTAACATAATAGACTAAGTTGAAAAAATACAGAAGTCTGAGGAATAGAAGATTTATTTCTGCTTTCATTGTACGTATAATAAATCAATGTGTTTACAATAGAGCTGTGCATTTATTTTCTGACCAATGCACATTCGTCATGGAAATGGGAATTTTGTTTCATTATGAAAGAATGCACCAACAAAAATGAAAGAAAACAAAAAAATACTGAGGTTTACTTTACTTTCATTTTTGTTAAGGGTTGATACTTACCTAAGCGTGCTCTCCTGAGCACATTATGGTTAGTATTGTAGCTACAGTGAACTTGTCACCTGTAGCTTTCAAACATTTACATTTATTTTAACAAAAACAAATGTAAAGGTTTAAGGAAATTCTGGTTTTATTTTAAACTAAAGAAAAACCGAATAGTGCAGCCACCGAATATTCGGGAAAATTAATTTACCTAAATTTTCTAAATGAAAAACTAAATGAACAACAATAAACAATCACTCAGAAACATCACTCCGTACAAGCTTTTCATTAAAACTCTGAGCTGAAAAAAGAGGAAGGTTTTTGTACAGCTCTGTATCACTGTGCGAGGGAAGCTATGACCCTGCTGACAGTAATAATCTGCTGCATCTTCTGCTTGCACTCTGCTGACTGTGAGAGTGTAATCAGTACCAGACCCACTGCCGCTGAACCTGTCTGGGGTCCCTGTGTGTTTGTTGCTTGTACCATAGATAAGAAGCTTTGGAGCTTGTCCTGATTTCTGTTGGTACCAGTGTAATCTATCAGTGTTAACACTGCTACTGGCTTTACATTTGATGCTGATAGTTTCTCCAGGTGGCACAGTGAATAAATCTGGAGCCTGTGTCATCATGGTCTGTCCACAGGAATCTAAGGATTTAAATAATTATTGAAAATAATTAGTGGAAATATATTTTATTTATTTCTACAGTTAATGTACAAATATCTACAATAAAACATAATATATATCTGTAAGATTAAATCTGAATCACTTACACTGAATATAGCACAACAATAAACACAGCAGATAAGTTGGATAAAGCATCTTTGTGTTACTGAGAGAGCTCAGATACAGACTGATGTCACCTGCACAATGTAATATGTACATCAGCTGAGACTGGGGAGGAAATGTCTGGTTATGCAAAACTGCACAATGCAAATAATATCTCACTTCACTTGTCTGTTGTAGATCTATAAAAAGTATTAATTCTGAATTGTAAGTCAGGTTGTATGAAGTTACAGTCATATTATCATTTAATAGTTATGCACTCTGAGTAGGTTTAACTGCCCTTTTCTTCTCCTGAGTGATCTTTTTCTCAGCTACATTACAAAAATATTGAAACTAACCAACCATATAAATAATAGAGATGTTATCTATATAGCAAATATTCTTTTCATTAAAGCAACAGCAAACGGCTTGTAATTACACTGTCCTTTTTTAATCTTGTCATGAATTAACAAAAACCTTGTTTGCTGCAGATGTTTTCTATGGTCAAACTTCACCCACTACTTGCATTGTTTGGAGCTGCCAATCTAGAAATGTTACTGCATTAGACACAGCTAGCCACTGTCATTTTATTAACAATATATATATATACAGTACATTGTTTTGCAGTTCTTTAGTTATCATCTCTGAGGACAATTAGGGATAGATATGTGACAAAGTTAGGTTTGTTAAGCCTGCAGTATTTACTTCTAATTCTCAGAAGTGTAAACACCACAATTTTCAGGGATAAATAACAGAAAAGGGGGCTACATAAATAATATTTTACTATACATACTATTTAAATTACAATATGAGTGTTAAATCCCTTTAAGTAATTCTTAGCTAATCTAAGGCCTAAGGGTTAATTTTATCTGGATCTTAACTTGTGCTGTACTGCATTGCACTGAGCACCTGCTGTTCTGAACAAAATGACATCATGTTATGATGTCACACATTTAGTGATGCAGTAAAACTCCCATAACAAGCACAAATCTCATTTGATCATAACACTGACATTATAAAGATTAAAGGATATCATAGATATTCGGAGAGAGACAGAAACATGGAGGACTTTTAGTATTTTTCATAATAAACTGGTTTATAAACTGTTTTGCTTGGGGCAGGACTAAAATATTTTCACGAGCAATGATCAAATTAACGGCCACAATGATAATTATGTAGTTGAGTTGAGTTAATATCTGGAACTTTTATTATAATTAAATATATATCACTGATATTAAAAGTATAAATGCCATTTTTAAGGAGGCACCAAAATCCTGAAACCAGATTTACATTACAGGGAGGCAAATGAAAAATAAGTAGAACAATGGCAAAGTGAATTGAATATAAAATGTAACTGTTAAAATGACAAAACTAAACTTTTTGGTGAAGGATATAATAAAATATTATAAATATATATAGATATAAAACAAAAAAATAAAAAGACATTTAATTGGCAAAAAAACGTAATGCCTAGGGGCCCATTTATCAAACTCCGTATGGAGCTTGTGGGCCTGTGTTTCTGGCGAGCCTACAGGCTCGCCAGAAACAGCAGTTATCAAGCAGCGGTCTAAAGACCGCTGCTCCATAACCTGTCCATAACTAATCCTGCTGGCGGCCGAATGACTGCAAATCTGCAGGGGGCGGCATTGCACCAGCAGCTCACTAGAGCTGCTGGTGCAATGCTGAATACAGAGAGTGTATTGCTCTCCGCATTCAGCAAGGTCTGGCGGACCTGATCCGCACTGTCGGATCAGGTCCAACAGACCTTTGATAAATATCCCCTTAGAGTTTAAGTTATCTATCAAACGTTAAAAAGCAAGGAAATTCTGAACTTAAACTGCACCCGTTCTGGGTGCTTTTCCTGATATCACCAATGACATAATTGATTACATCACACATGACGTTGATTACATCATCAATGACGTCACATCACTAGTGAAATAACCTATGGCATCAGAAGTGACATAATCCATGACATCATCCTACACAGAGATATTATATATTCTAAATCATCAATTACATTACTAGTGATATCATCAACTGTATCAGTAGTGGCATATAGCCCATGACATAATTCTTCAAATCAGTGATATTATATGTGCTAAATCATCAATGAGATCACTAATAACACAATTAATGGCATCAGTAGTGACATAGCCCATGACATAATTATTCATATCAGAGAAATTATGGGCTAGATTACAAAATGGAGCACAATATTGCACTTACGCGAGCGCGTTGTCTGCGCTCCACTCAGTAATACCTGCACACGTAAATGTGCACTGGTATTAAGAGTACAACACAATGCGAACGCAACCTTCCTTTCGCATTGCCTGGAATTGAGAGCGTGCCCACATAGGCTCCAATAATGGGAGTCTCATTTTCATCCCAGCAGCCACCAGGAAACCACCTATCTCAGCCCAGGGGCAAATCGTGCAGCAATAGATAAATATATATGTTAATGAATATATATACATATTATTTATTTGTTCATATGTGTATATATACACACATTAACACAAATATATATGTATATAAGAATATACATATATATTTATAGTGAAAACAGTCACCTTGATCTCCATGTAAAGACACTCTAGGTGTCGTTTTTTTTTGGTTTTTTTTTTTTCAACACCCCACATCCCCTCACTTTAACCCCTTATAATTGCTTTTTATTTTTTTAAACAAATGCCCTTATTTATTTTAAACTACTGTCCTCTTTATTTGGGGGGCAATTGAGGTAACTTTTTATCTTTAACCAGATGTCTGACCTTTGGTTAATTGTGCTTATAATTGCTGGTTATTTAAAGGGCACCTGTAATCGGGCAAATTTGCCCCTTTATGGGCGCATGTTAAGAAATTGCCTCATTTGTAATCTTGCCCTATATTTGTTAAAAGTAAAACAAACTCACAGCCACCACACTCTCACAGAGATCTTTTTCCTCTTTTAACTCTATTTTCCTCCCCCTAGCCCTTATCCTTATTTGTACACAGAAACATCTCCTCGTTCTCCCCTATTATTTCCTTCCCCTTACAGACAGCCTTGCATTCTGTATTGCCTCTTATATCAACCGCATTTACATCACACCTGCACTTGATGACCCTCAATAACCCTAATATTTTAGCCCAAACATTTCACACTAATCTATTAATAACTAGTGATGTCGCAAACCTAAAATTTTCGGTTCACGAACCGCGGACTCGAACTTCTGGTATTGTTCGCGAACGCGCGAACCGCGCGAACCGCCATTGAATTCAATAGGCAGGTGAACTTTAAAACCTACAAGGACTCTTTCTGGCCACAATAGTGATGGAAAAGTTGTTTCAAGGGTACTAACACCTGGACTGTTGCATGCTGGAGGGGGATCCCTGGCAAAACTGCCATGGAAAATTACATAGTTGATGCAGAGTCTGCTTTTAAGCCATAATGGGTCTAAATCAACTAACATTCCCAAAGTGGCTGTCTCAAAACATCCCGGACAGAAGATAGATTGATAGTGATAGATAGGATAGATAGATATACATAGATTGATAGTTAGATAGAATCGATAGAAGAGAAATAGATAGATTTGTTAGATATATAATTACCCTAATAAATTCTAATAATCAAACATGCGTTCTTGGACCCAACTAGCTTGTGTCAATTAGTACTTTTCTTAGCACTTTAATCCCTGTCCCCCCCCCCCCTATCGGGGGAGTTCTATATGGCCTGCCAGATTACCCTGAAAAATTATAATAATAAGACATGTGGTCTGCTACCTATTTTAACGAGGTTGTGTTTTAAGTACTACCATTCTTAGCACTTTAATCTCTGTAACTCCCCCTATTTGGTGAGGTCTATACGGCCTGGATGATTACCCATACAAAATATAATAATAAGACATCTGCTCTTGGTCTGCGACCCATGGTAACTATGTTGTGTTAATTAGTAATGTCCTTCGCATTTTAATAGCTGTTACTCATACTCACCCTATCGGTGGAGGTCTATATGGCCTGCATGATTACCCTTACAAAATATAACAACCAAACATATGCTCTGGGACCCATGGTAAGTAGGTTGTGTTAAGTAGTACTGTTCTTTGCATTTTCATACCTGTTACAACACCAAATGGTGGCAGGTCTATCTGGCCTTCATGATTAGCTGCACCCAAACCCAAAAAAAAGCCGAGTGGTCTTAGACTAATACCCATGGCTAACTCTGTTGTTTCAATTAGTACTATTCTTAGCACTTCCATCCCTGTTACGGGCGGTCTACATGGCCATCATGATTAGCCGAACAAAATACTACAATCCAACCTTTGCTCAGTCTTCATAGGCCCTTCATTGTCTGTATTTTGATAGTACAGTTCTTATTATTTTTATAGCTGATACAACACCGAATGTTGTCAGCTCTATATGGCCTGCATGATTAGCTGCACCCAATACAAAAATAAATCCAAGCGGTCTTGGATTAACACCCATGGCTAACTCTGTTGTTTCAAGTAGTACTATTCTTAGCACTTTCATCTCATCATCCCTGTTACTTCCAGGACTCTCGGTGGTGGTGGTCTACATGGCCATCATGATTAGCCTAACCAAATACTACAATCCAACCTTGGCTCAGTCTTCCTAAGGCCCTTCATTGGCTGTATTTTGGTAGTACTGTTCTTATTAGTTTAATAGCTCTATATGGCCTGCATGAATAGCCGCACCCAAAGCCAAAAAAAAGCCAAGCGGTTTTGCACTAACAGCCATGGCTAACTCTGTTTTTTCAAGTTCTAATATTCTTAGCTCTTTCATCTCATCATCCCTGTTACTTCCAGGACTCTCGGTGGTGGTGGTCTACATGGCCATCATGATTAGCCTAACCAAATACTACAATCCAACAATGGCCCAGTCTTCCTAAGGCCCTTCATTGGCTGTATTTTGGTAGTACTGTTCTTATTAGTTTAATAGCTGATACGACACTGAATGTTTTCAGCTCTATATGGCCTGCATGAATAGCCGCACCCAAAGCCAAAAAAAAGCCAAGCGGTTTTGCACTAACACCCATGGCTAACTCTGTTGTTTCAAGTTCTACTATTCTTAGCTCTTTCATCTCATCATCCCTGTTACTTCCAGGACTCTCGGTGGTGGTGGTCTACATGGCCATCATTATTAGCCAAACCAAATACTACAATCCAACCTTGGCCCAGTCTTCCTAAGGCCCTTCATTGGCTGTATTTTGGTAGTACTGTTCTTATTAGTTTAATAGCTGATACGACACCGAATGTTGTCAGCTCTATATGGCCTGCATGAATAGCCGCACCCAAAGCCAAAAAAAAGCCAAGCGGTTTTGCACTAACACCCATGGCTAACTCTGTTGTTTCAAGTTCTACTATTCTTAGCTCTTTCATCTCATCATCCCTGTTACTTCCAGGACTCTCGGTGGTGGTGGTCTACATGGCCATCATGATTAGCCTAACCAAATACTACAATCCAACCTTGGCCCAGTCTTCCTAAGGCCCTTCATTGGCTGTATTTTGGTAGTACTGTTCTTATTAGTTTAATAGCTAATACGACACCGAATGTTTTCAGCTCTATATGGCCTGCATGAATAGTCGCACCCAAAGCCAAAAAAAAGCCAAGCGGTTTTGCACTAACACCCATGGCTAACTCTGTTGTTTCAAGTTCTACTATTCTTAGCTCTTTCATCTCATCATCCCTGTTACTTCCAGGACTCTCGGTGGTGGTGTTCTACATGGCCATCATGATTAGCCTAACCAAATACTACAATCCAACCTTGGCCCAGTCTTCCTAAGGCCCTTCATTGGCTGTATTTTGGTAGTACTGTTCTTATTAGTTTAATAGCTAATACGACACCGAATGTTTTCAGCTCTATATGGCCTGCATGAATAGCCGCACCCAAAGCCAAAAAAAAGCCAAGCGGTTTTGCACTAACACCCATGGCTAACTCTGTTGTTTCAAGTTCTACTATTCTTAGCTCTTTCATCTCATCATCCCTGTTACTTCCAGGACTCTCGGTGGTGGTGGTCTACATGGCCATCATGATTAGCCTAACCAAATACTACAATCCAACCTTGGCCCAGTCTTCCTAAGGCCCTTCATTGGCCGTATTTTGGTAGTACTGTTCTTATTAGTTTAATAGCTGATACGACACCGAATGTTTTCAGCTCTATATGGCCTGCATGAATAGCCGCACCCAAAGCCAAAAAAAAGCCAAGTGGTTTTGCACTAACACCCATGGCTAACTCTGTTGTTTCAAGTTCTACTATTCTTAGCTCTTTCATCTCATCATCCCTGTTACTTCCAGGACTCTCGGTGGTGGTGGTCTACATGGCCATCATGATTAGCCTAACCAAATACTACAATCCAACCTTGGCCCAGTCTTCCTAAGGCCCTTCATTGGCTGTATTTTGGTAGTACTGTTCTTATTAGTTTAATAGCTGATATGACACCGAATGTTGTCAGCTCTATATGGCCTGCATGAATAGCCGCACCCAAAGCCAAAAAAAAGCCAAGCGGTTTTGCACTAACACCCATGGCTAACTCTGTTGTTTCAAGTTCTACTATTCTTAGCTCTTTCATCTCATCATCCCTGCTACTTCCAGGACTCTCGGTGGTGGTGGTCTACATGGCCATCATGATTAGCCTAACCAAATACTGCAATCCAACCTTGGCTCAGTCTTCCTAAGGCCCTTCATTGGCTGTATTTTGGTAGTACTGTCATCCTTTTGAATAATAGATTGCAGGAAAGGCATTGATTTTAGAATCCCAGAGATCATTTATATGACCCGTAAAATAAAAAAAAAATTCATTAGATACCCGTTACATAATTATTTATCCTCAGGCCTTTTTAATACGAGGGTCCCGGAGCCTCAACCGAAACAACAGCATGAAAGAGGAGATATGTCATCCTTTTGAATAAAAGATTACAGTAAAGGCATTGATTTTAGAAACCCACAGATCATTATTTGCAACCGTGAAATTAGAAAAAAACATTGATTACACAGCCGTGACACTTATTTATGCTCAGGCCTTTTTAATACGAGGGTCCCGGAGCCTCAACCGAAACAACAGCATGAAAGAGGAGATATGTCATCCTTTTGAATAAAAGATTACAGTAAAGGCATTGATTTTAGAAACCCACAGATCATTATTTGCAACCGTGAAATTAGAAAAAAACATTCATTAGACAGCCGTGACACTTATTTATGCTCAGGCCTTTTTAAGACGAGGGTCCCGGAGCCTCAACCGAAACAACAGCATGAAAGAGGAGATATGTCATCCTTTTGAATAAAAGATTACAGTAAAGGCATTGATTTTAGAAACCCACAGATCATTATTTGCAACCGTGAAATTAGAAAAAAACATTAATTACACAGCCGTGACACTTATTTATGCTCAGGCCTTTTTAATACGAGGGTCCCGGAGCCTCAACCGAAACAACAGCATGAAAGAGGAGATATGTCATCCTTTTGAATAAAAGATTACAGTAAAGGCATTGATTTTAGAAACCCACAGATCATTATTTGCAACCGTGAAATTAGAAAAAAACATTGATTACACAGCCGTGACACTTATTTATGCTCAGGCCTTTTTAATACGAGGGTCCCGGAGCCTCAACCGAAACAACAGCATGAAAGAGGAGATATGTCATCCTTTTGAATAAAAGATTACAGTAAAAGCATTGATTTTAGAAACCCACAGATCATTATTTGCAACCGTGAAATTAGAAAAAAACATTGATTACACAGCCATGACACTTATTTATGCTCAGGCCTTTTTAATACGAGGGTCCCGGAGCCTCAACCGAAACAACAGCATGAAAGAGGAGATATGTCATCCTTTTGAATAAAAGATTACAGTAAAGGCATTGATTTTAGAAACCCACAGATCATTATTTGCAACCGTGAAATTAGAAAAAAAACATTGATTACACAGCCGTGACACTTATTTATGCTCAGGCCTTTTTAATACGAGGGTCCCCGGAGCCTCAACCGAAACAACAGCATGAAAGAGGAGATATGTCATCCTTTTGAATAAAAGATTACAGTAAAGGCATTGATTTTAGAAACCCACAGATCATTATTTGCAACCGTGAAATTAGAAAAAAACATTGATTACACAGCCGTGATACTTATTTATGCTCAGGCCTTTTTAATACGAGGGTCCCGGAGCCTCAACTGAAACAACAGCATGAAAGAGGAGATATGTCATCCTTTTGAATAAAAGATTACAGTAAAGGCATTGATTTTAGAAACCCACAGATCATTATTTGCAACCGTGAAATTAGAAAAAAACATTCATTAGACAGCCGTGACACTTATTTATGCTCAGGCCTTTTTAATACGAGGGTCCCGGAGCCTCAACCAAAACAACAGCATGAAAGAGGAGATATGTCATCCTTTTGAATAAAAGATTACAGTAAAGGCATTGATTTTAGAAACCCACAGATCATTATTTGCAACCGTGAAATTAGAAAAAAACATTGATTACACAGCCGTGACACTTATTTATGCTCATGCCTTTTTAATACGAGGGTCCCGGAGCCTCAACCGAAACAACAGCATGAAAGAGGACATATGTCATCCTTTTGAATTATAGATTACAGGAAAGGCATTGATTTTAGAAACACTGAGATAATTACTTGCAACCGGGAAATTAGAAAAAAACATTCATTAGACACCGGTTACACTTATTTATCCTCAGGCCTTGTTAATACGAGGGTCCCGGAGCCGCAACTGAAACAACAGCATGAAAGAGGACATATGTCATCCTTTTGAATTATAGATTACAGGAAAGGCATTGATTTTAGAAACACTGAGATAATTACTTGCAACCGGGAAATCAAAAAAAACATTGAACAGACACCCAGTACACTTTATTATCCATAGGCCTTTTCAGCAGAGGCTCCAGGACCCTCAACAAAAACAAGAGCAGGGAGCTGGGCATAGGAGTACAATGGAGTGTGACAATAATAATCTGAAGGTGAAGATTGCATAGTTGTGGCATTTTAATTTTGTTATCGTGGGAAATTAGTACTTGCAATGACCTTGCTCTGGTGAATCCATATTGCAAATGTGTTATTTAAGGCACTGTTTGTCTATTTTATTGAATATCAGCATTTGGTAAATGAAGCTCAACTTAAGGCTGGTGAGAAACGACCTTTCTTCTGGCTGTTTGCAAATGTTGTGGCTCTGGACAAACATGTGAATAAGGGGCCATCAGCCATATTCTGCACGCAACCCCTTTGATGATAAACATGTGTCACCTGCAAGCAGAGCTCGTTACTTCTGTCTAAATCATCTTCCTGGTATGGACAGGCCACTGTTTCCCACAGCAAGTACGAATATTGAAATACAAGATTGTCTTGAGTATGGTAGGAAACCAAAGTTTATTTAATTCTGTACTATCTATCACCACAAAAAATGAACTTCTTGAAGCAACGAAAATGCCAGCAATTTCATGTGCTTATGGATGACAAGGACGTCCTGTCCTGTGGTGCACAGAGATGGAGACGATTTTTGCCCTCCCTGTACACTACCCAGATGTCTCAAACATCACCAGAAACACAATACAGCCACTCTTGTGAAGTTCCTGGAGTGTTCCGGTAGCCATCTCTTTGCGCTCCTAAAGGAATACTTTATCAGTGTTTTTGTATACATCCGACAACAGCTTCGGAGACTGTGGTGACGCACATGTTATTTACTGTTGTTCCAGCTGTGGCAATATCAATTGGCATGAAAAAGTTAAGATTTGTGGGTGGCGGAGCCTATAGCTGTTGCGGTAGGACGTGTGTTTGAGGAGCTCCAGGTCTTACAAGTTACTTTGGAGTTAGTTTTCAACCTTAATTTAATTTTCTTTTTGGGATTCATAGTCACACTTTCTGGGGCTATCCAAGAGGAGCCTGGTAAAAGCAGTAGTAGTCACCCCTTATATCAACGGGTACGGAGACCTGTTTTTTGCATTTCCAATATTGCGCCGGTCCACAAACTAATCCTGAATGAAAAAAACCCCATAAAATTTGGACTAGTGAAGCAAATTTTATGCACGCTGTGGCAATTGCAATTTGCAATAAAAATAATCTGCTAACAACAACCACTACCTACGACCACACCTGACTCCTGAAGTCATGCTTCAGTTATTAAGTCAAGTTAAATAAAAAAAAAAAATGTTATGCTCAGCAGAGGCTCCAGGACCCTCGACAAAACCAGCAGCAGGAAAGAGGACATATGGCATCCTTTTGAAAAAATGATTATAGGAAAGGCATTGATTTCAGAAACACAGAGATCATTAGTTGCAAACGGTAAATAGAAAAAAACATTGATTATACACCCAGTACACTTATTTTTCATTAGGCCTTTTTAATAAGATTAAGAGGCTCCCGGAGCCTCAACAGAAACAACAGCATTAAAAAGTACATATGGCATCCTTGTGAATAATAGATTACAGGAAAGGCATTGATTTTAGAAACCCGTGGATAATTTTTTGCAACCATGAAATCTAAAAAAACATAGATTAGACACCCAGTACACTTCTTTATCCTTAGGCCTTTTAAGCATAGGCTCCAGGACCCTCAACAAAACCAGCAGCAGGAAAGAGGACATATGGCATACTTTTGTAAATTAGATTACAGGAAAGGCATTGATTTTAGAAACACAGAGATCATTTATATGACCAGTGAAATAGAAAAAAAAAATGATTGGACACCCAGTACACTTCTTTATCCTTAGTCCTTTTTAATACAAGGGTCCCGGAGCCTCAACAGAAACAACAGCATGAAAGAGGACATATGTCATCCTTTTGAATAATAGATTACAGGAAAGGCATTGTTTTTAGAATCCCACAGATCATTTATATGACCCGTGAAATAGAAAAAAACATTGATTAGACATCCAGTACACTTATTTATCCATAGGCCTTTTTAGCAGAGGCTCCAGGACCCTCAACAAAAACAAGAGCAGGGAGGTGGGCATAGGAGTACAATGGAGTGTGACAATAATAATGTGAAGGGGAAGATTGCGGAGTTGTGTCATTTTAATTTTGTTATTGTGGGAAATACTTGCAATGACCTTGCTCTGGTGAATCCATATTGCAAATGTGTTTTTTAAGGCACTGTTTGTCTATTTTTTTAATATCAGCATTTGGTAATTGAAGCTCAACTTAAGGCTGGTGAGAACCGACCTCTCTTCTGGCTGTTTGCAAATGTTGTTGCTCTGGACAAACATGTGAATAAGGGGCCATCAGCCATATTCTATGGACAGCCCACTGTTTCCCACAGCAAGTCCGAAGCTTGAACTACAAGATTGTCTTGAGTATGGTAGGAAACCAAAGTTTATTTTATTCTGTACTATCACCACAAAAACTGAACTTCTTGAAGCAATGAAAATGCCAGCAATTTCATGTGCTTATGGATGACAAGGACGTCCTGTCCTGTGGTGCACAGAGATGGAGACGATTTTTGCCCTCCCTGTACACTACCCAGATGTCTACAACATCACTGGAAACACAAGACAGCCACTGTTGTGAAGTTCCTGGAGTGTTCCGGTAGCCATCTCTTTGCGCCCCAAAAGGAATTCTTTATTGTTGTTTTTGTATACATCCGACAATAGCTTCGGAGACTGTGGTGACGCACATGTTAGTTACTGTTGTTCCAGCTGTGGCAATATCAATTGGCATTAAAAAGGTAAGATTTGGGTGGGCGGAGACTATAGCTGTTGCGGTAGGACGTGTGTTTGAGGAGCTCCAGGTCTTACAATTTACTTAGGAGTAATTTTTCAACCTTAATTTAATTTTCTTTTTGGGATTCATACTCACACTTTCTGGGGCTATCCAAGAGGAGCCTGGTAAAAGCAGTAGTAGTCACCCCTTATATCAACGGGTACCGAGACCTGTTTTTTGCCTTTCCAATATTGCGCCGTACCCCAAACTAATCCTGAATGAAAAAAAAAAAATTAAAATTTGGACTAGTGACGCACATTTTATGCACGCTGTGGCAATTGCAATTTGCAATAAAAATAATCTGCTAACAACAACCACTACCTACGACCACACCTGACTCCTGAAGTCATGCTTCAGTTATTAAGTCAAGTTAAATTAATTTTTTTTTCTTTATTATGCGCAGCAGAGGCTCCAGGACCGTCGACAAAACCAGCAGCAGCAAAGAGGACATATGGCATCCTTTTGAAAAAATGATTATAGGAAAGGCATTGATTTCAGAAACACAGAGATCATTAGTTGCAACCGGTAAATCGAAAAAAACATTGATTAGACACCCAGTACACTTATTTTTCATTAGGCCTTTTTAATAAGAGGCTCCCGGAGCCTCAACCGAAACAACAGCATCAAAAAGTACATATGGCATCCTTGTGAATAATAGATTACTGGAAAGGTATTGATTTTAGAAACCCGTGGATAATTTTTTGCAAACGTGAAATCTAAAAAAACATAGATTATACACCCAGTACACTTCTTTATCCTTAGGCCTTTTTAGAAGAGTCTCCCGTAGCCTCAACAGAAACAACAGCATGAAAGAGGACATATGGCATCCTTGTGACTAATAGATTACAGGAAAGGCATTGATTTTAGAAACCCGGAGATAATTTGTTGCAACCGGGAAATCTAAAAAAAAATGGATTAGACAACCAGGACACTTATTTATTCTTAGGCCTTAGTAGCAGAGGCTCCAGGACCCTCAACAAAACCAGCAGCAGTAAAGAGGACATATGGCATCCTTTAGAAAAATAGATTTCTGGAAAGGCATTGATTTTAGAAACACAGAGATCATTAGTTGCAACCGTGCAATCTCTAAAAAATTGGATTATACACCAAATACACTTATTTATCCTTAGGCCTTTTTCGCAGAGGCTCCAGGACCCTCCACAAAACCAGCAGCATGAAAGAGGACATATGGCATCCTTTAGAAAATTAGATTACAGGAAAGGCATTGATTTTAGAAACACAGAGATCATTAGTTGCAACCGTGAAATCACAAAAAACTTCGATTATACACCAAGTACACTTATTTATCCTTAGGCCTTTTTAGCAGAGGCTACAGGACCCTCCACAAAACCAGCAGCATGAAAGAGGACATATGGCATCCTTTAGAAAATTAGATTTCAGGAAAGGCATTGATTTTAGAAACACAGAGATCATTAGTTGCAACCGTGAAATCTAAAAAAACATAGATTATACACCCAGTACACTTCTTTATCCTTAGGCCTTTTTAGAAGAGTGTCCCGGAGCCTCAACAGAAAGAACAGCATGAAAGAGGACATATGGCATCCTTTTGAAAAATAGATTACAGGAAAGGCATTGATTTTAGAAAGACAGAAAAAAATTGTTACAAATGGGAAATCTAAAAAAACATTGAATAGACACCCAGTACACTTCTTTATCCTTCGGCCTTTTTAGCAGAGGCTCCAGGACACTCAACAAAACCAGCAGTAGGAAAGAGGACATATGGCATCCTTTGTGAAAAAAAGATTATAGGAAAGGCATTGATTTTAGAAACCCGTGGATAATTTGTTGCAACCGTGAATTTTAATCAAAATAATTGATTGGATGGACACCCAGTACAATTCTTTCTCCCTAGGCCTTTTTATAAGAGGGTCCAGGACCCTCAAACAAAACACCAGCAGGAAAGGGGACATATGGCATACTTTTGAACAATAGAGTAAGAGTACAGGAAAGGCATTGATTTTAGAAACCCATAGATAATTTTTTGCAAATGTAAATTTGAATCAGAAAAATTATTCAATGGACACCCAGTACACCTCTTTCTCCTTAGGCCTTTTTATAAGAGGGTCCTGGACCCTCAAAAAAAACACCAGCAGGAAAGAAGACATATGGCATACTTTTGAAAATTAGATTACAGGAAAGGCATTGATTTTAGAAACACAGAGATCAGTTATATGACCCGGGAAATAGAAAAAAAAACATTGATTGAACACCCAGTACACTTCTTTATCCTTAGTCCTTTTTATAAGAGTGTCCCGGAGCCTCAACAGAAAGAACAGCATGAAATAGGACATATGGCATCCTTTTGAAAAATAGATTACAGGAAAGGCATTGATTTTTGAAAGACAGAAAAAATTAGTTACAACCGGGAAATCTCAAAAAACATTGAATAGACACCCATTACACTTCTTTATCCTTAGGCCTTTTTAGCAGAGGCTCCAGGACACTCAACAAAACCAGCAGTAGGAAAGAGGACATATGGCATCCTTTGTGAAAAAAAGATTATAGGAAAGGCATTGATTTTAGAAACCCGTGGATAATTTGTTGCAACCGTGAATTTGAATCAAAAAAATTGATTGGATGGACACCCAGTACAATTCTTTCTCCCTAGGCCTTTTTATAAGAGGGTCCAGGACCCTCAAACAATACACCAGCAGGAAAGGGGACATATGGCATACTTTTGAACAATAGAGTAAGAGTACAGGAAAGGCATTGATTTTAGAAACCCATAGATAATTTTTTGCAAATGTAAATTTGAATCAAAAAAATTATTCGATGGACACCCAGTACACCTCTTTCTCCTTAGGCCTTTTTATAAGAGGGTCCTGGACCCTCAAAAAAAACACCAGCAGGAAAGAGGACATATGGCATACTTTTGAAAATTAGATTACAGGAAAGGCATTGATTTTAGAAACACAGAGATCAGTTATATGACCAGGGTAATAGAAAAAAAACATTGATTGAACACCCAGTACACTTCTTTATCCTTAGTCCTTTTTATAAGAGTGTCCCGGAGCCTCAACAGAAAGAACAGCATGAAATAGGACATATGGCATCCTTTTGAAAAATAGATTACAGGAAAGGCATTGATTTTTGAAAGACAGAAAAAATTTGTTACAACCGGGAAATCTAAAAAAACATTGAATAGACACCCATTACACTTCTTTATCCTTAGGCCTTTTTAGCAGAGGCTCCAGGACACTCAACAAAACCAGCAGTAGGAAAGAGGACATATGGCATCCTTTGTGAAAAAAAGATTTTAGAAACCCGGGGATAATTTTTTGCAACCGTGAATTTTAACTAAAAAAAATGATTGGATGGACACCCAGTACAATTCTTTATCCATAAGGCCTTTTTATAAGAGGGTCCAGGACCAGGACCGTCTTTAACACAGGGCAAAAGGGGCAGCTGCCCTGGGCCCAGTCTTTGTTGAGGGGCCCTATAGTCCTTTTAAGTTCAAGCCAGACTGCTGATGTCATGTAACATGGGGGACACACACAGTCAGTCCTAATATTGTCACAGTCAAACGTTCTCTGCTTATATTTATTTGTGAGAAAAGGTGCCAGACCGTGCCAATGTCATGTGACATTCCAAGCTAGTGCCATGTGCTGTTTTAGATGTGCACTGTGCAGCACTGGATGCTAAGCCCTAACTAGGCATCCAGTCAATCCCACTGCACCAGAAAAGGTCCTGCTGGGGTTACCACTGTTACCAGGTAACTGCTCTGGTGGTGGGATTGTTTCTGGGTAGGGCTGACTATAGGCGCATGCAGCCGAAAGCTGGAGTGTCAGGCACGTGAGGATTTGAGCATCTGTGCAGCTGCACACACTGCTCTCTTCAGTCTTGAGGCTGTGTGACTCGTCTGTATCCATGCAGCCTTGGGCAGACAACATGCAGTCTGCTGGTCCCCTTATCCCTGCTCATTCTGCTGTGGCTCTAAGGTCAACTAACTGAAGTTTGTTAGGAAAACAGTGCTTTGTAGAAAGGTGTCAGTGGGAAGAATAAGTGAGTGTACACATGCCCCTCCCCCATGCAGCATTGTCTAGTGCAGGATGAGAGGGAACTTGTTCCTAGCAAAGTAGTGACATGTGCTGCTGTGGCTGATGTATAGTGTCATGCTGATACTTCACACATTAAGGTAAGGTTTATTTTTATAGTTTTTATTTCTCTCTGTTTCAGATTTTACAGCTTCCCATAGTAGTTCTACTGTTCCAGTCAGTAAACTTATATCTGTCTATCTATGCTTCCGCCTCAGTCTTTACCTTGCTTTGCTCCTGTTGGCTGCTCTAAATCTCTTTAACCAGCTAACCTCACACCAGAATCACATTCAAAAGCATATTAAATTAATCCAAAGTGGAGGAATTTATATATTTATTTACTTATTAGTACTGCTTAGGTCCAGTTTCACATATTGCAATTTTTTTTTAATGATTAGCCCAGCAGTGGATGATCCACTGCTGGGCAAATAATTTAAAAAAATAAATAAAAATAAATTGATTTAGTTGTTTTTTGGGATGTTGGGGTGGAGAGCGAAATTGCATGGGAGGGGGGGCCCAAGAAAATGTTTGCCCGGGGTCCAGTCAATATTAAAGACGGCCCTGTCCAGGACCCTCAAACAAAAAACCAGCAGGAAAGAGGACATATGGCATACTTTTGAACAATAGAGTACAGGAAAGGCATTGGTTTTAGAAACCCATAGAAAAATTTTTTTAAATGGAAATTTGAATTAAAAAAAAGATTCGATGGACAGCCAGTACACCTCTTTCTCCTTAGGCATTTTTATAAGAGGGTCCTGGACCCTCAAAAAAAACACCAGCAGGAAAGAGGACATATGGCATACTTTTGAACAATAGAGTACAGGAAAGGCATTTATTTTAGAAACCCATAGATAATTTTTTGCAAATGGAAATTTGAATAAAAAAAATGATTCGATGGACACTCAGTACACCTCTTTCTCCTTAGGCCTTTTTATAAGAGGGTCCTGGACACTCAAAAAAAACACCAGCAGGAAAGAGGACGTATGGCATCCTTTTGAACAATAGAGTACAGGTACGGCATTGATTTTACAAAACCAGAGATAATTTTGGTCAAATGAGAAATAGAAAATAAAAATGAGTGGACACCCAGTACACCTCTTTCACCTTAGGCCTTTTTATAAGAGTGTCCAGGACCCTCAAACAAAATACCAGCAGGAAAGAGAACATATGGCATACTTTGGAACAATAGAGTACTGGTACGGCATTGATTTGTGAAACCCACAGATAATTGTTTGTAAAAGTGAAATAGCCCCAAAAACCATGCTTGGACTCCCACTCCAGGTCGTTCTCCTTCAGATTTTTTATAAGAGGGTCCAGCACCCTCAACAGAAACAACTGCAGGAAACACCACCACATATGCCATCCTTTTGCACAAGCGAGTACAGGTATGGCATCCATTTTAGAAACCCAAAGATAATTGAGAGGAACCAGGAACATTTTTCTAAAAACTGGATGGGGCACCCATTACTACAGGTCGTTCTCCTTCAGCCTTTTTATATCATGGGCACGACCCGAAACAGGCACAACAGCATGAAACACAACATATGCCACCCTTTTGCACAATAGAGTACAGGTATGGCATAGATGGAACACGGAGATAATTTAGAGCAACCAAGAGACGGATAAAGATGCTTGGTCGGTCCTACTCTTTCAAATTTGTTGCATTTTGCGTTCAATTGAATGGTCCACCGGATATGAGTGGTGTGTAAAGTTGTACAATTTGTAACAGTTTAATCACTAGTGTTATGTGCCTTATTTTTTTTATTTGAGTTTTGTACCCACAGAGATGCAGCAGAGGTCAGAAAAATTAGGAATGTACAAATGACTGAAAAATTGGGGTATTGTTGTAGCAATTGCTGTAGCAGCGGCCAGAAAAATCGATGTTTGTAAAACATTTATAAAGTGCCCTAAAAGCTTGTGGCTTGTACACTAGTTGTTGGCGGAAAAGTCAAGCAAGTCCTCCGTCTTTATAACCAAAAAAAAAATGCCAGCCTGTGTACCAGTTGTAGCCCAAGCCAGCTCATATCATCATCAGTAGTTTTTTATTCAAATGTATCGCCCAATGTCAGTCCCTTCGGGATCCAGCCCTCATTCATTTTTATAAAAGTGAGATAGTCAAGGCTTTTTTGACCTAGGCGACTTCTCTTCTCAGTGACAAAACCTCCTGCTGCACTAAAAGTCCTTTCGGACAGGACACTTGAAGCGGGGCAGGCCAGAAGTTCCATTGCAAATTGGGATAGCTCAGGCCACAAGTCCAGCCTGCACACCCAGTAGTCAAGGGGTCCATCGCTCCTGAGAGTGTCGAGATCCGCAGTTAAAGCTAGGTAGTCTGCTACCTGTCGGTTGAGTCTTTCTCTAAGGCTGGATCCCGAAAGGCTCTGATGGTGCATGGGAGTTAAAGAGGTACGCATGTCCTCCATCAACAAGACATCAGGAAAGCGCCCGGTCCTTGCCGCCGTGGTCGTGGGAGGAGGAGGATTAATTTCATCTCTTCCCCTGTTACATTCCCGTGGTGCTGTGACATCACCCTTATACGCTGTGTAAAGCATAGTTTTTAATTTATTATGAAAATGCTCCATCCTTTCCGACTTGCGGGAATTTGGTAACATTTCAGGCACTTTATGCTTATACCGGGGGTCGAGGAGCGTGGACACCCAGTACAGGTCGTTCTCCTTCAGCTTTTTTATACGAGGGTCCCTCAACAGGCACGACAGCATGAAAGAACCCATTTGAACAAGGTTGGATGCTGAGCTAATCATGTCGCGTTCCTCCTCCTCACTGATCTCACTGATGGTATCTTCTTCCCCCCAGCCACGTACAACACCACGGGTACCAGAGAGGTGACAACAACGAGCACCCTGGGATGACTGTTGTGCTCGGCCTTCCTCCTCCTCATCCTCCCCAAAGCCACATTCCTCCTCTGACTCCTCTTCCTCACAATCCTCTTCCTGCGTTGCCGCAGGTCCAGCAAGCACTGCTGATTCGGCTGTTTGCGGGGGTGATGGACACCACAACTCTCCCGCTTCCTCTTCACGCACATCTATGGCCTGATCCAGCACTCTTCGCAGGGCACGCTCCAGGAAGAAAACAAATGGTATGATGTCGCTGATGGTACCTTCAGTGCGACTGACAAGGTTTGTCACCTCCTCAAAAGGACGCATGAGCCTACAGGCATTGCACATGAGCGTCCAGTAATTTGGCAAAAATATCCCCAGCTCCCCAGAGGCTGGCCTAGCACCCCGGTCATACAAATACTCATTAACAGCTTTTTCTTGTCGGAGCAGGCGGTCAAACATTAGGAGTGTTGAATTCCACCGTGTCGGGCTGTCGCAAATCAAGCGCCTCACTGGCAGGTTGTTTCGACGCTGGATATCAGACAAGTGCGCCATGGCCGTGTAGGAACGCCTGAAATGGCCACACACCTTCCTGGCCTGCTTCAGGACGTCCTGTAAGCCTGGGTACTTATGGACAAATCGTTGTACAATCAGATTACACACATGTGCCATGCACGGCACATGTGTCAACTTGCCCAATTTCAATGCCGCCACCAAATTACTTCCATTGTCAGAAACAACCTTGCCAATCTCCAGTTGGTGCGGAGTCAGCCACTGATCCACCTGTGCGTTCAGGGCGGTCAGGAGTGCTGGTGCGGTGTGACTCTCCGCTTTCAGGCAAGTCAACCCCAAGACGGTGTGACACTGCCGTACCCGGGATGTAGCATAGTACCTGGGGAGCTGGGGGGGGTGCCATAGATGTGGAGCAAGACGCAGAAGTTGAAGAGGACTCAGCCGAGGAAGAGGTTATGGAAGAGGATGGAGTAGGAGGAGTAGAGGAGGTAGCAGCAGGCCTGCCTGCAAGTCGTGGCGGTGTCACCAACTCTTCTGCAGAGCCACGCATTCCATGCTTGTCAGAAGTCAGCAGGTTTACCCAATGCGCAGTGTAGGTGATATACCTGCCCTGACCATGCTTTGCAGACCAGCTATCCGTGGTCATATGGACCCTTGCCCCAACGCTGTGTGCCAGACATGCCATAACTTCCTTTCTCACAACAGAGTACAGGTTTGGGATTGCCTTTTGTGAAAAGAAATTTCTGCCAGGTACCTTCCACTGCGGTGTCCCAATAGATACAAATTTTTTGAAAGCATCAGACTCCACCAGCTTGTATGGTAAAAGCTGGCGGGCTAAGAGTTCAGACAAGCCAGCTGTCAGACGCCGGGCAAGGAGGTGACTTTGAGAAATTGGCTTCTTACGCTCAAACATGTCCTTGACAGACACCTGACTGTGGGCAGATGACCAGGAACTGCTACGTAAGAGAGACTGAGTGGAGGATGGTTGAGAGGGGGCAAGGAGGACAGCACTGGTTGACGTGGCTGAAGATGCTGGAGCAGGAGGAGGAGGGCGGCTTTCACTTTGTGTGCTGCTTCTACTCATGTGTTCTTCCCATCGGCCTTTGTGATGGGAGACCATGTGCCTTCGCAAAGCAGTTGTACATAGGTGGCTGTTGGACTTCCCACGACTCAGTTTCTTTTGGCACAGGTTGCAAATGGCATCGCTGTTGTCAGAGGCAGACACACAAAAAAAATGCCACACTGCTGAGCTCTGCGATGATGGCATTCTGGTGGTGGCAACAGCATGCGTTGATGGGCGTCGGCGGGCTGTCTGGCTGACCCCTGGTGACGATGCATGCTGTCTGACTGTGCCACTAGCTCCTAGAGACGACCTCCCCGTGCTTCCAAATCGTCTCCTCCTCCTCCTCCTCTCTGTCTCCCCATCTGAACTTTCCCCCTCTTCTTCTTCTCTTCTAGCAGGCACCCACATGACATCCACCGACACATCATCATCAACCGCTTCACTTGTATCTGAAACATCAAGAAAGGAAGCAGCAGCGGGTACAACATCATCATCATCATCACACCGTACCTCCATGTCGGTAATGCTGCCTTACTGAGACTGATCACTATTATCTACATCCTCTGTCAATGATGGTTGCGCATCACTCATTTCTTCAAAATGATGTGTCAATAACTCCTGTGACAGATCAAGTGAAGCGGCTGTGGTGCTAGTGTTGGTGGTGGCGACAGGCGGCGGAGTGGCACTGGTCACTTGAGACCTGCCCAAAGCACAGCTGGACTTAGATGGTGCGTCAAGGTTTGGAGGACTAGCAGTAGCGGAAGCTGAAGAAGATTGGGTTTCCTGTGTTAGCCATTCAACTAGGTCCTCCTCAGAAGTTTTTGCATCCCCCCTGGCACCCGGCGTCTGAACAATGTGCATATTTGTAGGGTCTAAAGGAATCACAGCACCACGACCACGACCACGGAACCTGCGTGGTGGCCTGCCTCTGCCTGTCATTTTTTTTTTAAATGGACACTAACAATACTATTACACCAATTGAGTGGTGGCACTGTGAAAGTGGGCACAGTATACGCTGTGAGACTGACAACAACAAAAAAGACAGATGTTTTAAAAATCACAAATTGTTAATTTTTTGAAATATTACTAGTACTGTGGCAACAAATATGATTGTTTGGCACTATTTGGCAAATGAGCCTGTCTGGCACACACGCTGGGAGAAAGGAAACTGCAATTCAATGGCACTAGGAGACTGAAGAATCACAGTCAAAACAGTTATGATTAACAAAAATTCCAATCCTGTTACAATAAATATGAGTGGTGGCACTAATTGGCTAGTTGGGACTGGCACACAGGCAGGCAGGCAGGAGGAAAATGCAATTCAAGGGCACTAGTAGACTGCAGATTGACAGTCAAAACAGTGTTGATTGACAAATTTTGCAATACTGTTAAAAGAAATATGATTGCTAGCACTAATTGGATAGTTGGGCCTGGCACACAGGCTGGCAGGCAGTAGAAAAGTGCAATTCAATGGCAAAAGCAAAATGAGGATTAAGATCAAAAATCAAGATTTTTTTTATTTTAATTAGTAACTATACTGTGACAACAATTAAGATTGGTGTAAATAGTTGGCAAGACGGCCTGGCACAAAAGGATGGCAGGCAGGAGGGAGATGCAATTCAAGGACACTAGGAGACTGATTAATGACAGTCAAAACAGTGATGATTCACAATTTTTGCAATACTGTTAAAAGAAATATGATTGCTGACAACAATTGGCTAGGTGGGCCTGGCTCACAGCAGGCTGCAAGGCAGGAGGAAAGTGCTATTCAATGGCACCAGCAAACTGAGGTTTCAAATCACAGCAACTATTACCAAAAATTTTAATTTTTAATTATTAGAATACTGTCACAACAAATATGATTGGTGTAAATATTTTTTAAGTAGGCCTGGCACACAGGCTTGGAAGGCTGTAGAAAAGTGCTATTCTAGGGCACAAGCAAACTGAGGATTAAGATCATCAACAATAAAGATTTTTTTAATTGTAATTAGTAACTATACTGTGACAAAAAATTAGGATTGGTGTAAATAGTTGGCAAGACGGCCTGGCACAAAAGGATGGAGGGAGATGCAATTCAAGGACACTAGGAGACTGATTACTGACAGTCTAAACAGTGATGATTGACAATTTTTGCAATACTGTTAACAGAAATATGATTGCTGACAACAATTTGCTAGGTGGGCCTGGCTCACAGCAGGCTGCAAGGCAGGAGGAAAGTGTTATTCAATGGCACCAGCAAACTGACGATTCAAATCACAGCAACTATTACCAAAAATTTTAATTTTTAATTATTAGAATACTGTCACAACAAATATGATTGGTGTAAATATTTTTTAAGTAGGCCTGGCACACAGGCTTGGAAGGCTGTAGAAAAGTGCAATTCAAAGGCACGAGCAAACTGAGGGTTAAGATCATCAACAATAAAGTTTTTTTTAATTGTCATTAGTAACTATACTGTGACAAAAAATTTGGATTGGTGTAAATAGTTGGCAAGACGGCCTGGCACAAAAGGATGGCAGGCAGGAGGGAGATGCAATTCAAGGACACTAGGAGACTGATTACTGACAGTCTAAACAGTGATGATTGACAATTTTTGCAATACTGTTAACAGAAATATGATTGCTGACAACAATTGGCTAGGTGGGCCTGGCTCACAGCAGGCTGCAAGGCAGGAGGAAAGTGCTATTTAATGGCACCAGCAAACTGAGGATTCAAATCACAGCAACTATTACCAAAAATTTTAATTTTTAATTATTAGAATACTGTCACAACAAATATGATTGGTGTAAATATTTTTTAAGTAGGCCTGGCACACAGGCTTGGAAGGCTGTAGAAAAGTGAAATTCAAAAGCACGAGCAAACTGAGGATTAAGATCATCAACAATAAAGATTTTTTTAATTTTAATTAGTAACTATACTGTGACAAAAAATTTGGATTAGTGTAAATAGTTGGCAAGACGGCCTGGCACAAAAGGATGGCAGGCAGGAGGGAGATGCAATTCAAGGAAATTAGGAGACTGATTACTGACAGTCTAAACAGTGATGATTGACAATTTTTGCAATACTGTTAACAGAAATATGATTGCTGACAACAATTGGCTAGGTGGGCCTGGCTCACAGCAGGCTGCAAGGCAGGAGGAAAGTGCTATTCAATGGCACCAGCAAACTGAGGATTCAAATCACAGCAACTATTACCAAAAATTTTAATTTTTAATTATTAGAATACTGTCACAACAAATATGATTGGTGTAAATATTTTTTAAGTAGGCCTGGCACACAGGCTTGGAAGGCTGTAGAAAAGTGCAATTCAAAGGCACGAGCAAACGGAGGGTTAAGATCAACACTAAAAAATTTTTTTATTTAAATTAATAACTATACTGTCTGACTGTGACAACAATTATGATTGGTGTAAATAGTTGGCTAGACGGCCTGGCACAGTGGCAGGCAGGAGGTAAATTAAATTCAATGGCCCTAGGAGACTGAATATTTGCAGTCCAAAAAATTATGTTTTTTTTTTTTTTATTACTGTTACAAGAATTGTGATTGGTGCCACTAATTGGCTACTTGGGCCTGGCAGACAGGCTGGCAGATATGAGTCGTGGATGGTAGGTAGGGCAGCAATTTAACACAGTATGCTGTGTAAGTGACAAAAACACAGGACTGATAGAAAATTAAGTTACATTACACTAGCAAAATATTTTAAAATTTTAGATTTTAATATTAAAATTATGTTAAGAAGTGCAATGCACATATGACTCTATGAGTGGTCGCACTGGCTGGCTGCTACGTAGGGCAGCAATTATAACAACAGTATGCTGTGTAAGTCAGATAGACAGTTAGACACAGGCCTGATAGAAAATACAATTAGATTACACTAGCATAATGATTTAAAGACTTTTTTTTGGAAATTTTAAGAAAAAGGTTAAGCACATACATATGAGTAGTGGCTGATAGCCTTGGAAGGGCAGCTATTAAAAACAGTAGGCTCTGTATGTCGGATACACACACGCCTGATAGAAAATACTATTAGATTACACTAGAAAAATGATTGAAATTATTTTTTTGGGGGGGAAATTAAAAAAAGGTTAAACACATATGAGTCGTGGCTCATAGACTAGGGAGGGCAGCAAGTAAACACAGTAGGCTCTCTATGTCAGCAAAACACACAGGCCGGATAGAAAATTATATTAGATTACACTAGCAAACAAATTTAAACTTTTTTTTTTTATATATTAAAATTAAGGTGAAAGAAAAATAGCTATGAGTGCTGGGTGGCTGCCTGGCACAGACCAATTAACCAAAAGACTGAAAAAAAAGAGGTATATTAATGCTGAGTGAGCCTGACAGACACTGGCATGATAGTAAATGTAATTAGATTACACTAGAAAAATATTTTTTTGTGTTTTTTTTTTTAAATTAAAAATAATGTTATAAACGGATATTAACACTGCTGGCTGCTGGCTGGCACAGAGCAATGAACCAGAGTATATGCTGTGTGACACTGGCCTGATAGAAATGAAAAAAAAATTACACTAGAAAAATAATTATATTTTTGGGTTAGTTAAATTTAAACTAATGTTGTTAGGGAGATATCAGTGGTGGCAGTAGTCACAGCATATGTTGTGAGCCTTAAACACACAGCTGAAAGCCAGGCAAATGCTAATAAAAAAAAAAAGAAAAAAAGAAAAAAACGGCACGAAATATAGCCCTAAAAAGGGCTTTTTGGGGTGCTGTGCTTGCAGCAGAGATGAGTGGAGTCCTTCTGGACTGTAAATACACTAGCCTAGCTATGTTTTTCCTATTAATGTCAGGAGCAAAAACACAACACGTCCTCTCATTAAAAAAGCAAGGTCGTTATGAGTCTAAAATGGCGGATTCCGAGTAGCTGGGAGTGTCTGTGAGGGAGTGTCTGATGTTGATTGGCTCTAATGTGTCAGGCGGCTGTGACATAAAGGGTCAAAGTTTCCACAATGATGACACATAGGGGCACAACGCCATGTGTTCGCCCACAAACGCGAACGCGAACAACCTATGTTCGCTGTGAACCGTTCGCGGGCGAACAGTTCGGGACATCACTATTAATAACCTCCTCTCCCCTTTTTCCTCATACAGAATCATCCTCCCTCCTCCTTTCTATTGATCACAATCTCTTTCCACCTCCTTATCTTTGTCTCTTATACGCATAATCTTCTCATCACACAGGTCTGATATGCACCTTCTTTATCCTTTCTTGCACTAATTTCTCACAAACATGAAGCCTCTTCTGACTTACTTTTTTTCCGTTGTACAACAAATCTTGCTTACTTTTCTCAGGCACACCCTACCTTGTACACCATTTTCCTTTTCCACTCTAACACAGATCAACCTCCTTACCCTCTTACACGTATCACACATAATCGTTTTTCCCCTCTAAGCTCACACGTATACAATCAATTAAGCCAATATAAAAACATAATTAAAGGGACATTATACACTAGATTTTTCTTTGCATAAATGTTTTGTAGATGATCCATTTATATAGCTGATACAGCTTTTTTTAAATTATATAATTTATATAATATAGTTTAATTTAGGTTGTTGCAATCTGGGGGTGGCGGTTTTAGGGGTTAATAGGTTTAGTTAGTGTTGGCAATGTCGGGGAATTGCGGTTTAGGGGTTAATATGTTTAGTTAGTGTTGGCGATGTTTGGGAACGGCGGTTTAGGGGTTAATAGGTTTAGTTAGTGTCGGCGATGTTTGGGAACTGCGGTTTTAGGGGTTAATAGGTTTAATTAGTTTTGGTGATGTCGGGGAACTGCGGTTTAGGGGTTAATAGATTTAGTTAGTGTTGGCGATCTTTGGGAACGACGGTTTAGGCGTTAATATGTTTATTTAGTGTTTAGTTAGTGTCGGCGATGTTGGGGAACAGCGGTTCAGGGGTTAATAGTTTTATTTAGTGTCAGCGATGTGGGGGGGGGTGCGGTATAGGGGTTAATAGGTTTAGGTAGATTTGGCGATGTGGGGGGACGGCGGTTTAGGAGTTAATAGGTTTAGTTAGTGTCGGCAATGTCAGGGAACTTCGGTTTAGGGGTTAATATCTTTATTTAGTGATTTTAGTTAGTGCCGGCGATGTCGGGGAACTGCGGTTTAGGGGTTAATAGGTTTAGGTAGTGTTGGCGATTTGGGTTGACGGCGGTTTAGGGGTTAATAGCTTTATTTAGTGTCAGGGATGTGGGTGGCGGCGGAGGTTTTAGATAATTTTGTTTTTTCGGCAATCGCCAGCATATTAGTTATGTTTAGTTAAATAATTTTTCCCATCCTTTTGTTTTTTCGGATCCATTCTTTATTCATGTGCATTATTCTATTCTAAGCTTCAGAATAGAATAATGCATATGAATAAAGAATGGATCCGCAAAAAAACGAACGGATCCGAAAAAACAATTTAACTTAACATAACTAATTTACCAAAACAATTTTTTTTAAACTTACCTAAACTAATTTGCCAAAACAAAATTATTTATTTAACTAATGAAAACGAAACGAAACACATTTTTTAGTGTTGCACATGTCTACCTCTAACTTTTGAGCCCTTCTAACTTTTTTATGCAATATTTTTTTATTAATACATTTTATTAGATGGTGTTATTATGATTGTAACTGTACTTTGTAATATATTTTTGATGTGTATTGTTACACATTAACCAGAGCTCTAAGAATGTGGTAATCATTTTAGCGTAAATTGCACTCATGGGTTCGCGGTTACTTTCACCGTGTAATATGAGTGTTAAACCCGATGTGCAAACCCCCTTGATAAACCCCTTTTTGCTCGCGCTTAACTATTAGTGCGCCAGTCATAATCTGGCCCATAATAACCTAGATTACGAGTTTTGCTCTAAACAGGGTGCGAAACTAACGCCAAAAAAGTTGCATTATTTCACTCTCCATAGCGCTGACATTACGAGTTACTGAAAAGTTTCCTTGTGCGTGCGATATGGTGGCATTAAGCTCCATACCGCACAAAATCCAAGGGCTGATTTGTAGTGCTCGTGCACGCTTTCCCCATAGACATAAATGGGGAGAGAGTGTTAGAAAAAAAGTTAACAAAGTGCGGAATGAAAAATCTCTGTAATGCAACCCCATTGATGTCTATGGGGAAAAAAAGTTACATTTTAACCTAACACCCTAACATAAGTCTAAAAATGCAGGTATTCTGAATAATTCTGAATTTAATTTTATTATTGAACCCTTTCCAAAAATGGCCTGTTTTTATTATTTGCCCAAAATCAATAAGGACCCCAATAATCCACCTGGAAGGTCCATTGTATCAGGCAGAGGGTCCTTATGTGATAATCTCTCTAAATACATTGATCATTTTCTACAGCTGTTGGTGTCTAATACTCCTGCTTTTTTAAGAGATACCATCAACACCATTAATAAATTTGAAGGCCTAGAATGGTAAAAAACTGATATGTGGATTACTTGTGATGTGTTCGCTTTATATACCAGTATCCCTCATAAAGAAGGTTTGTCAGCAGTTAGAGAGTATTTAGACAGCTCCACACTGAATAAGGACCAAGTATTGTTTTTGTTACAGGGGATGCAATTCATTTTAGATAATAATTACTTTTTATTTAATGGAAAATTTTATAAACAGAAAAGAGGTACGGCGATGGGCACCATGTTCGCCCTCTCATATGCCAAGTTGCCAACCTATACATGGTTTGCTTTGAAAATAGATACATTTGGTCTAATAATCCGTATATTGTTGATATTATTATCATCTTGCGTGGGGACCAAAATGGAGCTAAGGAATTTTTAATCATATAAATAATAATAATTTTAATTTAAACTTCACCATGCAATCTTCCTCTGCAGCCAATGAATCTTTAAATCTAGTCATGTATGTGGCTGAACCTACTAACAAGGTTAGTGTTAAAAACTATAGGAGAAATACCAATAGGAACAGTTTTTTGAGGGCCGATAGCAGACATTTAAACAATTGGAAGATAAATATCCCAGCAGGGCAATTTCAACGTGTGAGGGAGATTATTTAAAAGAAGTAGAAGTTTTAAAATGATTTAAATTATTTCTAAGGGTTACTGTGAGAGAGATTTGAAAGATGTGTTACAGAAAGTAGTTTAATTAATAGAAAAGACCTCTTAAAGGTAAAACCAAAGGAGAATAAGAATACAGGATTTGCCACTAATCTTAATTTTATTACTACATTCAACACTAAACATCATCAGATTAAGAATATATTTGAGAGACATTGGAAAGGGCTTGAATTAGACCCATTCCTCAAAGAATCTATTAGGAAAAGACCAGAATTCATTTTTCACAAAAATTGAGATTTCATAACCACACTGGCACCTACTAAATTAAGAACACAGGGCACTACCATATCCAAGTGGCTGGGAGGGAACCCTGGTCTTTTTCAGTGTAAAAAGAAAGATTGTTACCTCTGCCCTTTCATTAGGAAAGTTAACCATAAATTTTAAAATTCCAATGGAACAAGATTTTTTAATATGAAAGACAGGTGCTCCTGTAACAGCACATATGTAGTATATCAAATTAAGTGCAGTAGTGAATTAATCTACATAGGGTGCACATAAAGGAATATTAAATACAGAATATATGAACATCTTAAGAAAATAAAATACTCCTTTATTGGACAGAGTGGGGTAGATTTATCAATGTCTGTCTGACATGATACACTGTATCGTATCATGTCCGACAGATATCGCTGAATGCCGACAGCATACGCTATTCACAGAACTGCTTGTGCTATGCCGCCCCCTGCAAATTTGCGGCAGCAGGGGGTGTCAATCAGCCCGATCGTATAGGATCGTGCGGATTAAAGACTGCAGCCTCAGAGGCAGCAGACAATTTATGGAGCAGCAGTTTTTAAATCTACCCCAGTGTCTCTGATCATTCTGCGCAGGCACAAAATAGTAAATAGTAGATATGGAAGTTAAAATTGTGGAATGGGTGGCCCCTAATGTATGGGATTCCAATAGGAAATAGGGATAGGGCTTGTGTACGCCTCGCAGGTTTTAGCTGTTCCACTATCTGGACATCGATTGTATTAGGTGTTTCTTCCCCTTGCTGACAGGAGACTTGCCATCACTTATGGACTCATGATATTGGTGACATGCTTTATTTGCACTTTCATCTTGTGAGGGTCTGTCTGTCATAGTGGTGTTTTTAACCATTAAATGTTTTATGCCACACTTGAGTTGGAGGTGCACCTTCTTTTCTTCTCTTTTCAGTACCAGTGTAATCTGCTTTTAATATCACTACTGGCTTTTATATGAAGGTTACACTTTCTCCTGGTGATATCTGGAGTCAGCACAATCTGTGCGCAGGAGCCTGAGGAAAATCCTATGATATAAGAGGCCAAGTGTGTTTGTCCGAAGCTGTCATGCACAGTAGAGACTGCACAAGGACAAACACACCTGGCCTTCAACAAACTGACCGGGGCTGGCTGCTGGCACCTAATTTGTGAAGGGGGTGGAGCTGACCGGCCGTGAAGGGACGGAGTCGTGTCATGAAGGGGCAGAGCTGTGTGTGAAGGGGCAGGGTCTGAGCATGGCAGGGGCGGGAGCTGCCGTGGCTGAGTGTCTGCATGAGAGAGAGAGCAGCACAAGAGGGGACAGGGAGCTATAGAGCAAAAGAGGGGGAGAGAGAGCAAAAGAGAGGGGTGAGAGAGCAAAAGAGAGGGGTGAGAGAGAGTAAAAGAGAAGGGTGAGAGAGAACAAAATAGAGGGGTGAGAGAGAGCAAAATAGAGAGGCGAGAGAGAGCAAAATAAAGGGGAGGGAGAGAGCAAAAGAGAGGGGGGAGAGAGAGAGTAAAAGAGAGGGGGGAGAGAGAGAGAGAACAAGCAAAAGAGAGGATGAGAGAGAGAGCGGGCAAAAGAGTAAGTGAGAGAGAGTGCAAAAGAGAGGAGGGAGAGAGAGAGCAAAAGAGAGGAGAGAGAGTGCAAAAGAGAGGGGGGGAGAGAAAGCAAAAGAGAAGGGCGGAGAAAGAGCAAAAAAAATGGGAGAGAGAGAGCAAAAGAGAGGGGGAGAGCACAAAACAGAAGGGGGGGAGAGAGAGGGGGGGGAGAGAGAGAGCAAAAGAGAGGAGGGAGAGAGAGAGAGAGCAAAACAGAGGTGGGAGAGAGAGTGCAAAACAGAGGGGGGAGATAGCGCAAAATAGACGGGGAAGAGAGAGAGCAAGAGAGGGTTGAGAGAGAGAGAGCAAAAGAGAGGGGGGAGAGAGAGAGCAAGAGAGGGGGGAGAGAGAAAGAGCAAAAGAGAGGGGGAGAGAGAGAGCAAAAGAGCGGTGGAGAGAGCAAAAGAGAGGGGGGAGAGAGAGAGCAAAAGAGGGGGGAGAGAGAGAGCAAAAGAGAGGGTGGAGAGAGAGCAAAAGAAAGGGGGGAGAAAGAGTGCAAAAGAGAGGGGGAGAGAGTGCAAAAGAGAGGGGAGAGAGCTCAAAAGAGAGGGGGAGAGAGAGAGAGCAAAATAGAGGGGAGAGAGAACAAAAGAGAGGGCGAAGAGAGAGAGCAAAATATATTGGGGGGGGGGGGAGAGCAAGGGGTGGGACTGCTGTACTGCAAAAAATGGCCCGTGTACACAGGCTTTAGGACTAGTAGTAACATAATAGACTAAGTTGAAAAAATACAGAAGTCTGAGGAATAGAAGATTTATTTCTGCTTTCATTGTACGTACAATAAATCAATGTGTTTACAATAGAGCTGTGCATTTATTTTCTGACCAATGCACATTCGTCATGGAAATGGGAATTTTGTTTCATTATGAAAGAATGCACCAACAAAAATGAAAGAAAACGAAAAAATACTGAGGTTTACTTTACTTTTATTTTTGTTAAGGGTTGATACTTACCTAAGCGTGCTCTCCTGAGCACATTATGGTTAGTATTGTAGCTTTCAAACATTTACATTTATTTTAACAAAAACAAATGTAAAGGTTTAAGGAAATTCTGGTTTTATTTTAAACTAAAGAAAAAATGAATAGAGCAGCCACCGAATATTCCGGAAAATGAATTTACCTAAATTTTCTAAATGAAAAATTTGTAAAAAACAAAATTTCCTAGGCTGCACGTCTAGTTTACAATATGTGAGAAAAAGAATTATCACTCTAAGTATAGAACAACAATAAACAATCACTCAGAAACATCACTCCGTACAAGCTTTTCATTAAAACTCTGAGGTGAAAAAAGAGGAAGGTTTTTGTACAGCTCTGTATCACTGTGAGAGGGTAGCTGTAATACTGCTGACAGTAATAATCTGCTGCATCTTCTGCTTGCACTCCACTGATAGTGAGAGCGTAATCAGTACTGGACCCACTGCCGCTGAACCTGTCTGAGGTCCCTGTGTGTTTGATGCTTGTACCATAGATAAGAAGCTTTGGAGGTTGTCCTGATTTCTGTTGGTACCAGGCTATATTGTTATAGATGTTAGCACTGGCTTTACATTTGATGCTGATACTTTCTCCAGGTGACACAGTGAATGAATCTGGAGCCTGTGTCATCATGGTCTGTCCACAGGAATCTAAGGATTTAAATAATTATTGAAAATAATTAGTGGAAATATATTTTATTTATTTCTACAGTTAATGTACAAATATCTACAATAAAACATAATATATATCTGTAAGATTAAATCTGAATCACTTACACTGAATATAGCACAACAATAAACACAGCAGATAAGTTGGATAAAGCATCTTTGTGTTACTGAGAGAGCTCAGATACAGACTGATGTCACCTGCACAATGTATGTAATATGTTCATCAGCTGAGACTGGGGAGGAAATGTCTGGTTATGCAAAACTGCACAATGCAAATAATATCTCACTTCACTTGTCTGTTGTAGATCTATAAAAAGTATTAATTCTGAATTGTATTTAAAGTCAGGTTGTATGAAGTTACAGTCATATTATCATTTAATAGTTATGCACTCTGAGCAGGTTTAACTGCCCTTTTCTTCTCCTGAGTGATCTTTTTCTCAGCTACATTACAAAAATATTGAAACTAACCAACCATATAAATAATAGGGATGTTATCTATATAGCAAATATTCTTTTCATTAAAGCAACAGCAAACGGCTTGTAATTACACTGTCCTTTTTTAATCTTGTCATGAATAAACAAAAATCTTGTTTGCGGCAGATGTTTTCTACGGTCAAACTTCACCCACTACTTGCATTGTTTGGAGCTGTTAATCTAGAAATGTTACTGCATTAGACACAGCTAGCCACTGTCATTTTATTAACAATATATATATATATATATACAGTATATTGTTTTGCAGTTCTTTAGTTATCATCTCTGAGGACAATTAGGGATAGATATGTGACAAAGTTAGGTTTGTGAAGCCTGCAGTATTCACTTCTAATTCTCAGAAGTGTAAACACCACAATTTTCAGGGATAAATAACAGAAAAGGGGGCTACATAAATAATATTTTACTATACATACTATTTAAATTACAATATGAGTGTTAAATCCCTTTAAGTAATTCTTAGCCAATCTAAGGCCTAAGGGTTAATTTTATCTGGATCTTAACTTGTGCTGTACTGCATTGCACTGAGCACCTGCTGTCCTGAACAAAATGACATCATGTTATGATGTCACACATTTAGTGATGCAGTAAAACTCCCATAACAAGCACAAATCTCATTTGATCATAACACTGACATTATAAAGATTAAAGGATATCATAGATATTCGGAGAGAGACAGAAACATGGAGGACTTTTAGTATTTTTCATAATAAACTGGTTTATAAACTGTTTGGCTTGGGGCGGGACTAAAATATTTTCACGAGCAATGATCAAATTAACGGCCACAATGATAATTATGTAGTTGAGTTGAGTTAATTTCTGGAACTTTTATTATAATTAAATATATATCACTGATATTAAAAGTATAAATGCCATTTTTAAGGAGGCCCCAAAATCCTGAAACCAGATTTACATTACAGGGAGGCAAATGAAAAATAAGTAGAACAATGGCAAAGTGAATTGAATATAAAATGTAACTGTTAAAATGACAAAACTAAACTTTTTGGTGAAGGATATAATAAAATATTATAAATATATATAGATATAAAACAAAAAAATAAAAAACAAGAACATTTAATTGACAAAAAAACGTAATGCCTAGGGGCCCATTTATCAAACTCCGTATGGAGCTTGTGGGCCTGTGTTTCTGGCGAGCCTGCAGGCTCGCCAGAAACAGCAGTTATCAAGCAGCGGTCTAAAGACCGCTGCTCCATAACCTGTCCATAACTAATCCTGCTGGCGGCCGATTGACTGCAAATCTGCAGGGGGCGGCATTGCACCAGCAGCTCACTAGAGCTGCTGGTGCAATGCTGAATACAGAGAGTGTATTGCTCTCCGCATTCATCAAGGTCTGGCGGACCTGATCCGCACTGTCGGATCAGGTCCGACAGACCATTGATAAATATCCCCCCTAGAGTTTAAGTTATCTATCAAACGTTAAAAAGCAAGGAAATTCTGAACTTAAACTGCACTCGTTCTGGGTGCTTTTCCTGATATCACCAATTGCATAATTGATTACATCACACATGACGTTGATTACATCATCAATGACGTCACATCACTAGTGAAATAACCTATGGCATCAGAAGTGACATAATCCATGACATCATCCTACACAGAGATATTATATATTCTAAATCATCAATTACATTACTAGTGATATCATCAACTGTATCAGTAGTGGCATATAGCCCATGACATAATTCTTCAAATCAGTGATATTATATGTGCTAAATTATCAATGAGATCACTAATAACACAATTAATGGCATCAGTAGTGACATAGCCCATGACATAATTATTCATATCAGAGAAATTATGGGCTAGATTACAAAATGGAGCACAATATTGCACTTACGCGAGCGCGTTGTCTGCGCTCCACTCAGTAATACCTGCACACGTAAATGTGCACTGGTATTAAGAGTACAACACAATGCGAACGCAACCTTGCTTTCGCATTGCCTGGAATTGAGAGCGTGCCTACATAGGCTCCAATAATGGGAGTCTCATTTTCATCCCAGCAGCCACCAGGAAACCACCTATCTCAGCCCAGGGGCAAATCGTGCAGCAATAGATAAATATATATGTTAATGAATATATATATATACACACATTAACACAAATATATATGTATATAAGAATATACATATATATTTATAGTGAAAACAGTCACCTTGATCTCCATGTAAAGACACTTTAGGTGTCGTTTTTTTTTTTGTTTTGTTTTTTTTAAACACCCCACATCCCCTCACTTTAACCCCTTATAATTGCTTTTTATTTTTTTAAACAAATGCCCTTATTTATTTTAAACTACTGTCCTCTTTATTTGGGGGGCAATTGAGGTAACTTTTTATCTTTAACCAGATGTCTGACCTTTGGTTAATTGTGCTTATAATGGCTGGTTATTTAAAGGGCACCTGTAATTGGGCAAATTTGCCCCTTTATGGGCGCACGTTAAGATATTGCCTCATTTGTAATCTTGCCCTATATTTGTTAAAAGTAAAACAAACTCACAGCCACCACACTCTCACAGAGATCTTTTTCCTCTTTTAACTCTATTTTCCTCACCCTAGCCTTTATCCTTATTTGTACACAGAAACATCTCCTCGTTCCCCCCTATTATTTCCTTCCCCTTACACACAGCCTTGCATTCTGTATTGCCTCTTATATCAACCGCATTTACATCACACCTGCACTTGATGACCCTCAATAACCCTAATATTTTACCCCAAACATTTCACACTAATCTATTAATAACCTCCTCTCCCCTTTTTCCTCATACAGAATCATCCTCCCTCCTCCTTTCTATTGATCACAATCTCTTTCCACCTCCTTATCTTTGTCTCTTACACGCAAACTCTTCTCATCACACAGGTCTGATATGCACCTTCTTTATCCTTTCTTGCACTAATTTCTCACAAACATGAAGCCCCTTCTGACTTACTTTTTTTCCGTTGTACAACAAATCTTGCTTACTTTTCTCAGGCACACCCTACCTTGTACACCATTTTACTTTTCCACTCTAACACAGATCAACCTCCTGACCCTCTTACACGTATCACACATAATCCTTTTTCCCCTCTAAGCTTACACGTATACAATCAATTAAGCCAATATAAAAACATAATTAAAGGGACATTATACACTAGATTTTTCTTTGCATAAATGTTTTGTAGATGATCCATTTATATAGCTGATACAGCTTTTTTTAAATTATATAATTTATATAATATAGTTTAATTTAGGTTGTTGCAATCTGGGGGTGGCGGTTTTAGGGGTTAATAGGTTTAGTTAGTGTCGGCGATGTCGGAGAATTGCGGTGCAGGGGTTAATATGTTTAGTTAGTGTTGGCGATGTTTGGGAACGGCGGTTTAGGGGTTAATAGGTTTAATTAGTTTTGGTGATGTCGGGGAACTGCGGTTTAGGGGTTAATAGGTTTAGTTAGTGTTGGCGATCTTTGGGAACGGCGGTTTAGGCGTTAATATGTTTATTTAGTGTTAAGTTAGTGTCGGCGATGTTGGGGAACAGCGGTTCAGGGGTTAAAACAGGTAGCCCTCAGTTTACGCCGGGGTTAGGTTCCAGAAGGAATGGTTGTAAATCGAAACCGTTGTAAATTGAAACCCAGTTTATAATGTAAGTCAATGGGAAGTGAGGGAGATAGGTTCCAGGACCCTCTCAAAATTGTCATAAGTAACACCTAATAAATTATTTTTAAAGCTTTGAAATGAAGACTTTAAATGCTAAACAGCATTATAAACCTAATAAAGAATTACACAACACAGAATAAATAATTAAACTAAGTTAAATGAACAAAAACATTTGCTAAACAGCATTATAAACATAATAAAATAATCACACAACACAGACTTCACTTGCATTTTTCTGCAAATAGTTCTTTCTATGCATTCCAATCTGGACTGATTTATAGACAGGAAGATCTTGTTCCTTTGAAATCTACTCGATAGCTCAGGTCTGGTTAAACTGAATTATTTTAGCTTGCTTGGCTTTGCTGCAACACAAGCGGACAGCTCCGCCTACTGGCTATTTTAATAAATGCACTGCTTCTCAATGCTTTTCAATCGCAGTCACATGACTGGAAAAAAAGGTTGTTATTCTGAAACGGTGTAAATTGAACCATTGTAAAACGAGGGCCACCTGTAGTTTTATTTAGTGTCAGCGATGTGGGGGGGTGCGGTATAGGGGTCAATAGGTTTAGGTAGATTTGGCGATGTGGGGGGACGGCGGTTTAGGAGTTAATAGGTTTAGTTAGTGTCGGCAATGTCAGGGAACTTCGGTTTAGGGGTTAATAGCTTTATTTAGTGATTTTAGTTAGTGCCGGCGATGTCGGGGAACTGCAGTTTAGGGGTTAATAGGTTTAGGTAGTGTTGGCAATTTGGGTTGACGGCGGTTTAGGGGTTAATAGCTTTATTTAGTGTCGGGGATGTGGGTGGCGGCGGAGGTTTTAGATAATTTAGTTTTTTCGGCAATCGCCAGCATATTAGTTATGTTTAGTTAAATAATTTTTCCCATCCTTTTGTTTTTTCGGATCCATTCTTTATTCATGTGCATTATTCTATTCTAAACTTCAGAATAGAATAATGCATATGAATAAAGAATGGATGCGAAAGAAAACGAACGGATCCGAAAAAACAATTTAACTTAACATAACTAATTTACCAAAACAATTTTTTTTAAACTTACCTAAACTAATTTGCCAAAACAAAATTATTTATTTAACTAATGAAAACGAAACTAAACACATTTTTTAGTGTTGCACATGTCTACCTCTAACTTTTGAGCCCTTCTAACTTTTTTATGCAATATTTTTTTATTAATACATTTTATTAGATGGTGTTATTATGAGTGTAACTGTACTTTGTAATATATTTTTGATGTGTATTGTTACACATTTTTGTTTTGCGAAACAGTTAACCAGAGCTCTAAGAATGTGGTAATCATTTTAGCGTAAATTGCACTCATGGGTTCGCGGTTACTTTCACCGTGTAATATGAGTGTTAAACCCGATGTGCAAACACCCTTGATAAACCCCTTTTTGCTCGCGCTTAACTATTAGTGCGCCAGTCATAATCTGGCCCATAATAACCTAGATTACGAGTTTTGCTCTAAACAGGGTGCGAAACTAACGCCAAAAAAGTTGCGTTATTTCACTCTCCATAGCGCTGACATTACGAGTTACAGAAAAGTTTCCTTGTGCGTGCGATATGGTGGCATTAAGCTCCATACCGCACAAAATCCAAGGGCTGATTTGTCGTGCTCGTGCACGCTTTCCCCATAGACATAAATGGGGAGAGAGTGTTAGAAAAAAAGTTAACAAAGTGCGGAATGAAAAATCTCTGTAATGCAACCCCATTGATGTCTATGGGGAAAAAAGTTACATTTTAACCTAACACCCTAACATAAGTCTAAAAATGCAGGTATTCTGAATAATTCTGAATTTAATTTTATTATTGAACCCTTTCCAAAAATGGCCTGTTTTTATTATTTGCCCAAAATCCATAAGGACCCCAAATAATCCACCTGGAAGGCCCGTTGTATCAGGCAGAGGGTCCTTATGTGATAATCTCTCTAAATACATTGATCATTTTCTACAGCTGTTGGTGTCTAATACTCCTGCTTTTTTAAGAGATACCATCAACACCATTAATAAATTTGAAGGCCTAGAATGGTCAAAAACTGATATGTGGATTACTTGTGATGTGTCCGCTTTATATACCAGTATCCCTCATAAAGAAGGTTTGTCAGCAGTTAGAGAGTTTTTAGACAGCTCCACGCTGAATAAGGACCAAGTATTGTTTTTGTTACAAGGGATGCAATTCATTTTAGATCATAATTACTTTTTATTTAAAGGAAAATTTTATAAACAGAAAAGAGGTACTGCGATGGGCACCATGTTCGCCCTCTCATATGCCAACCTATACATGGTTTGCTTTGAAAATAGATACATTTGGTCTAATAATCCCCATCACAATTCTATAATTAAATATCATAGATATATTGTTGATATTATTATCATCTTGTGTGGGGACCAAAATGGAGCTAAGGAATTTTTAATCATATAAATAATAATAATTTTAATTTAAACTTCACCATGCAATTTTCCTCTACAGCCAATGAATCTTTAAATATAGTCATGTATGTGGCTGAACCTACTTACAAGGTTAGTGTTAAAAACTATAGGAGAAATACCAATAGGAACAGTTTTTTGAGGGCCGATAGCAGACATTTAAACAATTGGAAGAGAAATATCCCACTAGGGCAATTTCAACGTGTGAAAAGAAATTGCACTAACGAGGGAGATTATTTAAAAGAAGTAGAAGTTTTAAAATGAGATTTATTTCTAAGGGTTACTTTGAGAGAGATTTGAAAGATGTGTTACAGAAAGTAGTTTAATTAATAGAAAATACCTCTTAAAGGTAAAACCAAAGGAGAATTAGAATACAGGATTTGCCCCTAATCCTAATTTTATTACTACATTCAACACTAAACATCATCAGATTAAGAATATATTTGAGAGACATTGGAAAGGGCTTGAATTAGACCCATTCCTCAAAGAATCTATTAGGAAAAGACCAGAATTCATTTTTCACAAAAATTGAGATCTCAAAACCACACTGGCACCTACTAAATTAAGAACACAGGGCACTACCATATCCAAGTGGCTGGGAGGGAACCCTGGTCTTTTTCAGTGTAAAAAGAAAGATTGTTGCCTCTGCCCTTTCATTAGGAAAGTTAACCATAAATTTTAAAATTAGAATGGAACAAGATTTTTTAATATGAAAGACAGGTGCTCCTGTAACAGCACATATGTAGTATATCAAATTAAGTGCAGTAGTGAATTAATCTACATAGGGTGCACATAAAGGAATATTAAATACAAAATATATGAACATCTTAAGAAAAGAAAATACTCCTTTATTGGACAGAGTGGGGTAGATTTATCAATGTCTGTCTGACATGATACACTGTTTATCATGTCCGACAGATATCGCTGAATGCCGTCAGCATACGCTTTTCACAGAACTGCTTGTGCAATGCCGCCCCCTGCAAATTAGCGGCAGCAGGGGGTGTCAATCAGCCCAATCGTATAGGATCGTGCGGATTAAAGACTACAGCCTCAGAGGCAGCAGACAATTTATGGAGCAGCAGTTTTTAAATCTACCCCAGTGTCTCTGATCATTCTGCGCAGGCACAAAATAGTAGATATGGAAGTTAAAATTGTGGAATGGGTGGCCCCTAATGTATGGGATTCCAATAGGAAATAGGGATAGGGCTTGTGTACGCCTCGCAGGTTTTAGCTGTTCCACTATCTGGACATCGATTGTATTGGGTGTTTCTTCCCCTTGCTGACAGGAGACTTGCCATCACTTATGGACTCATGATATTGGTGACATGCTTTATTTGCACTTTCATCTTGTGAGGGTCTGTCTGTCATAGGGGTGTTTTTAACCATTAAATGTTTTATGCCACACTTGAGTCGTAGGTGCGCCTTCATTTCTTCTCTTTTCAGTACCAGTGTAATCTGCTTTTAATATCACTACTGGCTTTTATATGATGGTTACACTTTCTCCTGGTGATATCTGGAGTCAGCACAATCTGTGCGCAGGAGCCTGAGGAACATCCTATGATATAAAAGGCCAAGTGTGTTTGTCCGAAGCTGTCATGCACAGTAGAGACTGCACAAGGACAAACACACCTGGCCTTCAACAAACTGACCTGGGCTGGCTGCTGGCACCTAATCCGTGAAGGGGTGGAGTCGTGTCATGGAGGGGCGGAGCTGGGTGTGAAGGGGCAGGGTCTGAGCATGGTAGGGGCGGGAGCTGCCGTGGCTGAGTGTCTGCATGAGAGAGAGAGCAACACAAGAGGGGACACTGAGATATAGAGCAAAAGAGGGGGAGAGAGAGCAAAAGAGAGGGGTGAGAGAGAGCAAAAGAGAGGGGTGAGAGAGAGAGCAAAATAGAGGGGTAAGAGAGAGCAAAATACAGGGGAGGGAGAGAGCAAAAGAGAGTGGCAGAGAGAGAGCAAAATAAAGGGGGAGAGAGAGAGCAAAAGAGGAGGAGAGAGAGTGCAAAAGAGAGTGGGAGACAGAGAGCAAAAGAGAGGGGGGAGAGAGAGCAAAACAGAGGGGGGAGAGAGAGAGAAAAGGAGAGAGGGGGAGAGAGAGAGAGAGAGCAAAAGATATAGGGAGAGAGAAAGAGAGCAAAAGAGAGGAGGGAGAGAGAGCGAAAAAGAGAGGGGGGAAGGAAGAGAGAAAAAGAGAGGGGAGAGAGTGCAAAAGAGAGGAGAAGAGAGGAGAAGAGTGAGAGAGAGCAAAAGAGAGGGGGGGAGAGAGACCAAAAGAGAGGGGGGAGAGAGACCAAAAGAGAGGGGGGAGAGAGAGAGAGAACAAGCAAAAGAGAGGGTGAGAGAGAGAGCGGGCAAAAGAATAAGTGAGAGAGAGTGCAAAAGAGAGCGGGGAGAGAGAGAGCAAAAGAGAGGAGAGAGAGTGCAAAAGAGAGGGGGGAGAGAGAGCAAAAGAGAAGGGGGGAGAAAGAGCAAAAAAAATGGGAGAGAGAGAGCAAAAGAGAGGGGGAGAGCGCAAAACAGAAGGGGGGGAGAGAGAGAGGGGGGAGAGAGAGAGCAAAAGAGAGGAGGGAGAGAGAGAGCAAAAGAGAGGTGGGAGAGAGCGCAAAATAGACGGGAAAGAGAGAGAGCAAGAGAGGGTTGAGAGAGAGAGAGCAAAAGAGAGGGGGGAGAGAGAGAGCAAGAGAGGGGGAGAGAGAAAGAGCAAAAGAGAGGGGGAGAGAGAGAGCAAAAAAGCAGGGGAGAGAGCAAAGAGAGGGGGAGAGAGAGCAAAAGAGAGGGAGGAGAGAGAGAGAGAGAAAAAGAGAGGGGGGAAAGAGAGAGCAAAAGAGAGGATGGAGAGAGAGCAAACAAAAGGGGGGAGAGAGAGTGCAAAAGAGAGGGGAGAGAGCGCAAAAGAGAGGGGAGAGAGCTCAAAAGAGAGGGGGGAGAGAGAGCAAAATAGAGGGGAGAGAGAACAAAAGAGAAGGGGAAGAGAGAGAGCAAAATAGATCGGGGGGGGGGGGGGGGAGAGAGCAAGGGGTGGAACTGCTGTACTGCAAAAAATGGCCCATGTACACGGGCTTTAGGACTAGTAGTAACATAATAGACTAAGTTGAAAAAATACAGAAGTCTGAGGAATAGAAGATTTATTTCTGCTTTCATTGTACATACAATAAATCAATGTGTTTTACAAATAGAGCTGTGCATTTATTTTCTGACCAATGCACATTCGTCATGGAAATGGGAATTTTGTTTCATTATGAAAGAATGCACCAACAAAAATGAAAGAAAATGAAAAAATACTGAGGTTTACTTTACTTTCATTTTTGTTAAGGGTTGATACTTACCTAAGCGTGCTCTCCTGAGCACATTATGGTTAGTATTGTAGCTTTCAAACATTTACATTTATTTTAACAAAAACAAATGTAAAGGTTTAAGGAAATTCTGGTTTTATTTTAAAGGATTACTTTCTGTTATAATTTTTAAGCTAAACAACTAACATATTAAAGTTAATAAACATTAATTAAAACCTACTGACCTATATTTTCTCCAAAACGAAGTTTTATAACGTTCTAAAAGTTATATCTTTTATTCGCCGATGATGTCACGTTATCCTGCCCACTATTTTCAGCACTGCATGTTCAAAATACTTAAACCAATAACTTTGTGTTTAAAGCGCCATTTTGAAACCTAGGTATTGTAAACGGATTGGTACAGAGCAAAGGATACCCACGGAGTGGGTTTGGAAAACAATTCAATTTGCAGACAAGATTTCTGATATACGGTAGAGATTTGTTAATGAAATGCTATTGATAAAAAGCGTATTTGGGGTAGTTAGTTAGTAACAGGCATAGAAAATATTTACTTACAGTGGCTCTTTAAAGTAAAGAAAAACAGAATAGTGCAGCCACTGAATATTCAGGAAAATGAATTTACCTAAATTTTCTAAATGAAAAACTAAATGAACAACAATAAACAATCACTCAGAAACATCACTCCGTACAAGCTTTTCATTAAAACTCTGAGCTGAAAAAAGAGGAAGGTTTTTGTACAGCTCTGTATCACTGTGAGAGGCCAGCTGTTACTCTGCTGACAGTAATAATCTGCTTCATCTTCTGCATGCACTCCGCTGATAGTGAGAGCGTAATCAGTACCCGACCCACTGCCGCTGAACCTGTCTGGGGCCCCTGTGTGTTTGTTGCTTGTACCATAGATAAGAAGCTTTGGAGCTTGTCCTGATTTCTGTTGGTACCAGTGTAATCTATCAGTGTTAACACTGCTACTGGCTTTACATTGATGCTGATAGTTTCTCCAGGTGGCACAGTGAATAAATCTGGAGCCTGTGTCATCATGGTCTGTCCACAGGAAGTCTAAGGATTTAAATAATTATTGAAAATAATTAGTGGAAATATATTTATTTATTTCGACAGTTAATGTACAAATATCTACAATAAAACATAATATATATCTGTAAGATTAAATCTGAATCACTTACACTGAATATAGCACAACAATAAACACAGCAGATAAGTTGGAATAAAGCATCTTTGTGTTACTGAGAGAGCTCAGATACAGACTGATGTCACCTGCACAATGTAATATGTACATCAGCTGAGACTGGGGAGGAAATGATCTGGTTATGCAAAACTGCACAATGCAAATAATATCTCACTTCACTTGTCTGTTGTAGATCTATAAAAAGTATTAATTCTGATTTGTATTTAAAGTCAGGTTGTATGAAGTTACAGTCATATTATCATCTTAATAGTTATGCACTCTGAGCAGGTTTAACTGCCCTTTTCTTCTCCTGAGTGATCTTTTTCTCAGCTACATTACAAAAATATTGAAACTAACCAAACCATATAAATAATAGGGATGTTATCTATATAGCAAATATTCTTTTCATTAAAGCAACAGCAACGGCTTGTAATTACACTGTCCTTTTTTTAATCTTGTCATGAATTAACAAAAACCTTGTTTGCGGCAGATGTTTTCTATGGTCAAACTTCACCCACTACTTGCCATTGTTTGGAGCTGCCAATCTAGAAATGTTACTGCATTAGCCAAAACTAGCCACTGTCATTTTATTAACAATATATATATATATATATATATATATATATATATATATATATATATATATACAGTATATTGTTTTGCAGTTCTTTAGTTATCATCTCTGAGGACAATTAGGGATAGATATGTGACAAAGTTAGGTTTGTGAAGCCTGCAGTATTCACTTCTAATTCTCAGAAGTGTAAACACCACAATTTTCAGGGATAAATAACAGAAAAGGAGGCTACATAAATAATATTTTACTATTTATACTATTTAAATTACAATATGAGTGTTAAATCCCTTTAAGTAATTCTTAGCCAATCTAAGGCCTAAGGGTTAATTTTATCTGGATCTTAACTTGTGCTGTACTGCATTGCACTGAGCACCTGCTGTCCTGAACAAAATGACATCATGTTATGATGTCACACATTTAGTGATGCAGTAAAACTCCCATAACAAGCACAAATCTCATTTGATCATAATACTGACATTATAAAGATTAAAGGATATCATAGATATTCGGAGAGAGACAGAAACATGGAGGACTTTTAGTATTTTTCATAATAAACTGGTTTATAAACTGTTTGGCTTGGGGCGGGACTAAAATATTTTCACGAGCAATGATCAAATTAATGGCCACAATGATAATTATGTAGTTGAGTTGAGTTAATTTCTGGAACTTTTATTATAATTAAATATATATCACTGATATTAAAAGTATAAATGTCATTTTTAAGGAGGCACCAAAATCCTGAAACCAGATTTACATTACAGGGAGGCAAATGAAAAATAAGTAGAACAATGGCAAAGTGCATTGAATATAAAATGTAACTGTTAAAATGACAAAACTAAACTTTTTGGTGAAGGATATAATAAAATATTATAAATATATATAGATATCAAATAAAAAAATAAAAAGCAAGGACATTTAATTGGCAAAAAAATGTAATGCCTAGGGGCCCATTTATAAAACTCTGTATGGAGCTTGTGGGCCTGTGTTTCTGGCGAGCCTGCAGTCTAAAGACCGCTGCTCCATAACCTGTCCATAACTAATCCTGCTGGCGGCCGATTGACTGCGAATCTGCAGGGGGCGGCATTGCACCTGCAGCTCACTAGAGCTGCTGGTGCAATGCTGAATACAGAGAGTGTATTGCTCTCCGCATTCATCAAGGTCTGGCGGACCTGATCCGCACTGTCAGATCAGGTCCGACAGACCTTTGATAAATATCCCCCCTAGAGTTTAAGTTATCTATCAAACGTTAAAAAGCAAGGAAATTCTGAACTTAAACTGCACTCGTTCTGGGTGCTTTTCCTGATTTCACCAATGGCATAATTGATTACATCACACATGACGTTGATTACATCATCAATGATGTCACATCACTAGTGAAATAACCTATGGCATCAGAAGTGACATAATCCATGACATCATCCTACACAGAGATATTATATATTCTAAATCATCAATTACATTACTAGTGATATCATCAACTGTATCAGTAGTGGCATATAGCCCATGACATAATCTTTCAAATCAGTGATATTATATTTGCTAAATCATCAATGAGATCACTAATAACACAATTAATGGCATCAGTAGTGACATAGCCCATGACATAATTATTCATATCAGAGAAATTATGGGCTAGATTACAAATGGAGCACAATATTGCACTTACGCGAGCGCGTTGTCTGCGCTCCACTCAGTAATTCCTGCACACGTAAATGTGCACTGGTATTAAGAGTACAACACAATGCGAACGCAACCTTGCTTTCGCATTGCGTGGAAGCCAAGCACACTTGAGAGCGTGCCTACATAGGCTCCAATAATGGGAGTCTCATTTTCATCCCAGCAGCCACCAGGAAACCACCTATCTCAGCCCAGGGGCAAATCGTGCAGCAATAGATAAATATATATGTTAATGAATATATATATACATATTTATTTATGTGTTCATATGTATATATACACACATTAACACAAATATATATGTATATAAGAATATTCATATATATTTATAGTGAAAACAGTCACCTTGATCTCCATGTAAAGACACTTTAGGTGTCGTTTTTTTTTTGTTTTGTTTTTTTAAACACCCCACATCCCCTCACTTTAACCCCTTATAATTGCTTTTTATTTTTTTAAACAAATGCCCTTATTTATTTTAAACTACTGTCCTCTTTATTTGGGGGGCAATTGAGGTAACTTTTTATCTTTAACCAGATGTCTGACCTTTGGTTAATTGTGCTTATAATGGCTGGTTATTTAAAGGGCACCTGTAATCGGGCAAATTTGCCCCTTTATGGGCGCACGTTAAGATATTGCCTCATTTGTAATCTTGCCCTATATTTGTTAAAAGTAAAACAAACTCACAGCCACCACACTCTCACAGAGATCTTTTTCCTCTTTTAACTCAATTTTTCTCACCCTAGCCCTTATCCTTATTTGTACACAGAAACATCTCCTCGTTCCCCCCTATTATTTCCTTCCCCTTACACACAGCCTTGCATTCTGTATTGCCTCTTATATCAACCGTATTTACATCACACCTGCACTTGATGACCCTCAATAACCCTAATATTTTACCCCACAAACATTTCACACTAATCTATTAATAACCTCCTCTCCCCTTTTTCCTCATACAGAATCATCCTCCCTCCTCCTTTCTATTGATCACAATCTCTTTCCACCTCCTTATCTTTGTCTCTTATACGCATACTCTTCTCATCACACAGGTCTGATATGCACCTTCTTTATCCTTTCTTGCACTAATTTCTCACAAACATGAAGCCTCTTCTGACTTACTTTTTTCCGTTGTACAACAAATTTTGCTTATTTTTCTCAGGCACACCCTACCTTGTACACCATTTTCCTTTTCCTCTCTAACACAGATCAGCCTCCTGACCCTCTTACACCTATCACACATAATCCTTTTTCCCCTCTAAGCTCACACGTATGCAATCAATTAAGCCAATATAAAAACATAATTTGGCGATGTGGGGGGACGGCGGTTTAGGAGTTAATAGGTTTAGTTAGTGTATGCAATGTCAGAGAACTTCGGTTTAGGGGTTAATAGCTTTATTTAGTGATTTTAGTTAGTGCCGGCGATGTCGGGGAACTGCGGTTTAGGGGTTAATAGGTTTAGGTAGTGTTGGCGATTTGGGTTGACGGCGGTTTAGGGGTTAATAACTTTATTTAGTGTCAAGGATGTGGGTGGCGGCGGAGGTTTTAGATAATTTTGTTTTTTCGGCAATCGCCAGCATATTAGTTATGTTTAGTTAAATAATTTTTCCCATCCTTTTGTTTTTTCGGATCCATTCTTTATTCATGTGCATTATTCTATTCTAAACTTCAGAATAGAATAATGCATATGAATAAAGAATGGATCCGCAAAAAAACGAACGGATCCGAAAAAAACAATTTAACTTAACATAACTAATTTACCAAAACAATTTTTTTTAAACTTACCTAAACTAATTTGCCAAAACAAAATTATTTATTTAACTAATGAAAACGAAACAAAACACATTTTTTAGTGTTGCACATGTCTACCTCTAACTTTTGAGCCCTTCTAACTTTTTTATGCAATATTTTTTTATTAATACATTTTATTAGATGGTGTTATTATGATTGTAACTGTACTTTGTAATATATTTTTGATGTGTATTGTTACACATTAACCAGAGCTCTAAGAATGTGGTAATCATTTTAGCGTAAATTGCACTCATGGGTTCGCGGTTACTTTCAACGTGTAATATGAGTGTTAAACCTGATGTGCAAACACCCTTGATAAACCCCTTTTTGTTTGCGCTTAACTATTAGTGCGCCAGTCATAATCTGGCCCATAATAACCTAGATTACGAGTTTTGCTCTAAACAGGGTGCGAAACTAATGCCAAAAAAGTTGCGTTATTTCACTCTCCATAGCGCTGACATTACGAGTTACTGAAAAGTTTCCTTGTGCGTGCGATATGGTGGCATTAAGCGCCATACCGCACAAAATCCAAGGGCTGATTTGTCATGCTCGTGCACGCTTTCCCCATAGACATAAATGGGGAGAGAGTGTTAGAAAAAAAGTTAACAAAGTGCGGAATGAAAAATCTCTGTAATGCAACCCCATTGATGTCTATGGGGAAAAAAAGTTACGTTTTAACCTAACACCCTAACATAAGTCTAAAAATGCAGGTATTCTGAATAATTCTGAATTTAATTTTATTATTGAACCCTTTCCAAAAATGGCCTGTTTTTATTATTTGCCCAAAATCAATAAGGACCCCAATAATCCACCTGGAAGGTCCATCGTATCAGGCAGAGGGTCCTTATGTGATAATCTCTCTAAATACATTGATCATTTTCTACAGCTGTTGGTGTCTAATACTCCTGCTTTTTTAAGAGATACCATCAACACCATTAATAAATTTGAAGGCCTAGAATGGTAAAAAACTGATATGTGGATTACTTGTGATGTGTCCGCTTTATATACCAGTATCCCTCATAAAGAAGGTTTGACAGCAGTTAGAGAGTTTTTAGACAGCTCCACACGGAATAAGGACCAAGTATTGTTTTTGTTACAGGGGATGCAATTCATTTTAGATAATAATTACTTTTTATTTAAAGGAAAATTTTATAAACAGAAAAGAGGTACGGCGATGGGCACCATGTTCGCCCTCTCATATGCCAAGTTGCCAACCTATACATGGTTTGCTTTGAAAATAGATACATTTGGTCTAATAATCCCCATCACAATTCTATAATTAAATATCATAGGTATATTGTTGATATTATTATAATCTTGCGTGGGGACCAAAATGGAGCTAAGGAATTTTTAATCATATAAATAATAATAATTTTAATTTAAACTTCACCATGCAATCTTCCTCTGCAGCCAATGAATCTTTAAATCTAGTCATGTATGTGGCTGAACCTACTAACAAGGTTAGTGTTAAAAACTATAGGAGAAATACCAATAAGAACAGTTTTTTGAGGGCCGATAGCAGACATTTAAACAATTGGAAGATAAATATCCCACCAGGGCAATTTCAACGTGTGAGGGAGATTATTTAAAAGAAGTAGAAGTTTTAAAATGAGATTTATTTCTAAGGGTTACTGTGAGAGAGATTTGAAAGATGTGTTACAGAAAGTAATTTAATTAATAGAAAAGACCTCTTAAAGGTAAAACCAAAGGAGAATAAGAATACAGGATTTGCCACTAATCTTAATTTTATTACTACATTCAACACTAAACATCATCAGATTAAGAATATATTTGAGAGACATTGGAAAGGGCTTGAATTAGACCCATTCCTCAAAGAATCTATTAGGAAAAGACCAGAATTCATTTTTCACAAAAATTGAGATCTCAAAACCACACTGGCACCTACTAAATTAAGAACACAGGGCACTACCATATCCAAGTGGCTGGGAGGGAACCCTGGTCTTTTTCAGTGTAAAAAGAAAGATTGTTGCCTCTGCCCTTTCATTAGGAAAGTTAACCATAAATTTTAAAATTCCAATGGAACAAGATTTTTTAATATGAAAGACAGGTGCTCCTGTAACAGCACATATGTAGTATATCAAATTAAGTGCAGTAGTGAATTAATCTACATAGGGTGCACATAAAGGAATATTAAATACAAAATATATGAACATCTTAAGAAAAGAAAATACTCCTTTATTGGACAGAGTGGGGTAGATTTATCAATGTCTGTCTGACATGATACACTGTTTATCATGTCCGACAGATATCGCTGAATGCCGTCAGCATACGCTTTTCACAGAACTGCTTGTGCAATGCCGCCCCCTGCAAATTAGCGGCAGCAGGGGGTGTCAATCAGCCCAATCGTATAGGATCGTGCGGATTAAAGACTACAGCCTCAGAGGCAGCAGACAATTTATGGAGCAGCAGTTTTTAAATCTACCCCAGTGTCTCTGATCATTCTGCGCAGGCACAAAATAGTAAATAGTAGATATGGAAGTTAAAATTGTGGAATGGGTGGCCCCTAATGTATGGGATTCCAATAGGAAATAGGGATAGGGCTTGTGTACGCCTCGCAGGTTTTAGCTGTTCCACTATCTGGACATCGATTGTATTAGGTGTTTCTTCCCCTTGCTGACAGGAGACTTGCCATCACTTACGGACTCATGATATTGGTGACATGCTTTATTTGCACTTTCATCTTGTGAGTTTCTGTCTGTCATAGGGGTGTTTTTAACCATCAAATGTTTTATGCCACACTTGAGTTGGAGGTGCGCCTTCATTTCTTCTCTTTTCAGTACCAGTGTAATCTGCTTTTAATATCACTACTGGCTTTTATATGAAGGTTACACTTTCTCCTGGTGATATCTGGAGTCAGCACAATCTGTGCGCAGGAGCCTGAGGAACATCCTATGATATAAGAGGCCAAGTGTGTTTGTCCGAAGCTGTCATATGCAGTAGAGACTGCACAAGGACAAACACACCTGGCCTTCAACAAACTGACCGGGGCTGGCTGCTGGCACCTAATTTGTGAAGGGGGTGGAGCTGACCGGCCGTGAAGGGACGGAGTCGTGTCATGAAGGGGCAGAGCTGTGTGTGAAGGGGCAGGGTCTGAGCATGGCAGGGGCGGGAGCTGCCGTGGCTGAGTGTCTGCATGAGAGAGAGAGCAGCACAAGAGGGGACAGGGAGATATAGAGCAAAAGAGGGGGAGAGAGAGCAAAAGATAGGGGTGAGAAAGCAAAAGAGAGGGGTGAGAGAGAGCAAAAGAGAGGGGTGAGAGAGAGTAAAAGAGAAGGGTGAGAGAGAACAAAATAGAGGGGTGAGAGAGAGCAAAATAGAGAGGCGAGAGAGAGCAAAATAAAGGGGAGGGAGAGAGCAAAATAGAGGGGGAGAGAGAGAGTAAAAGAGAGGGGGGAGAGAGAGAGAGAACAAGCAAAAGAGAGGATGAGAGAGAGAGCGGGCAAAAGAGTAAGTGAGAGAGAGTGCAAAAGAGAGGGGGGAGAGAGAGAGCAAAAGAGAGGAGAGAGAGTGCAAAAGAGAGGGGGGAGAGAGAGCAAAAGAGAAGGGCGGAGAAAGAGCAAAAAAAATGGGAGAGAGAGAGCAAAAGAGAGGGGGAGAGCACAAAACAGAAGGGGGGGAGAGAGAGAGGGGGGAGAGAGAGAGCAAAAGAGAGGAGGGAGAGAGAGAGAGAGCAAAAGAGAGGTGGGAGAGAGAGTGCAAAACAGAGGGGGGAGAGAGCGCAAAATAGACGGGGAAGAGAGAGAGCAAGAGAGGGTTGAGAGAGAGAGAGCAAAAGAGAGGGGGGAGAGAGAGAGCAAGAGAGGGGGGAGAGAGAAAGAGCAAAAGAGAGGGGGAGAGAGAGAGCAAAAGAGCGGGGGAGAGAGCAAAAGAGAGGGGGAGAGAGAGAGCAAAAGAGGGGGGAGAGAGAGAGCAAAAGAGAGGGTGGAGAGAGAGCAAAAGAAAGGGGGGAGAAAGAGTGCAAAAGAGAGGGGGAGAGAGTGCAAAAGAGAGGGGAGAGAGCTCAAAAGAGAGGGGGAGATAGAGAGAGCAAAATAGAGGGGAGAGAGAACAAAAGAGAGGGCGAAGAGAGAGAGCAAAATAGATCGGGGGGGGGGGGGGGAGAGCAAGGGGTGGGACTGCTGTACTGCAAAAAATGGCCCGTGTACACAGGCTTTAGGACTAGTAGTAACATAATAGACTAAGTTGAAAAAATACAGAAGTCTGAGGAATAGAAGATGTATTTCTGCTTTCATTGTACGTATAATAAATCAATGTGTTTACAGTAGAGCTGTGCATTTATTTTCTGACCAATGCACATTCGTCATGGAAATGGGAATTTTGTTTCATTATGAAAGAATGCACCAACAAAAATGAAAGAAGTGCTCCCTGGAGGAGAGCATGGACGAAGGGGAATTTGACCCCTATTGTGGGAATGGAGCAGGCTAGAGAGGGTGAGGCGGAGCCTGGGGCTGGGGAATTTAGGCGCGCAGCGGAAGCGGTCCTGTCTCTTTAGCCTCTTCAGTCGCAAGGGGAAAGTTTGTGCGGCTTGCGAGTGAAGAGGCCTCAGAGATGGATGCTGTTTTGCAGGAAGTCAATCGGATGGCGGCGGCACGTGGGACGGCATGGCTCAGGGACTACCTGGCCGCTGCCAATCTTCCAGGAGCTGCGGATGGTGGGAGCGGTGACGGTCGGCCACAGAGGAGGTCGCGGCCTCCTGTGCGGTTGTCGCCGGATGTCGGGAGCAGTGGTGACGGAGACCCCCGGCGGGGGGGTGGGTCCGGAGGCCTGTCGGGTGATCGAAGGAGTGGCGGTGCGGGTCAGGAGCGGCTGCAGAGGAGGTCAATGGAGGCCGCGTGCGGTGAGGAGGCAGGGATCAGGACCAGGTCCACGGCAGGTAAGAGAGCCAGAAGAGGAGGGCTGGGCCTTGATCAGGGCGGGCTGGCTGATGGAAGGGGTATGAGGATGGCAGCCCCGGGGGAGCAGCTTACGGCAGGGGAGGGGACTCCCTGGGCCTTGCGGTGTGATCGGGAGCAGCAGGAGGCTAATGGAGAAGTGACAGGCACACGGAGGGGGGTGTCCATGGAAGGGCTGACACTGGGGTAGAGGCTAGGGACTGTGTGAGTGAAATTGGGATAAGTGGAGGGGACGCTACTGGAGTGGAGGCAGGGGATTTGTTGAATGTGGAAGGGGAAGGTGGGAGCCGGAGTGCATCAGTGAGGGCAGGAAAAGGCACCAGAGGTGCAAGGACAGGGAATAAAAGGGGTAAACAATTAATTAAAGAGGGTAATCAATTAGTAGAGGTGCGAGCTAAAGGTAGCAGGGTGGGGGGGAGGGAGTAGGTCATGCAGCAGGTAGGGGGTCGCAGCAAAAAGGTAAAGGGCCCTTGAGAGGCAAAGGGGGAGGGAGGCAGAAAAGAGGGGGTCAGGCAGGTAGGGGTAAAGGAAGGCAGGTTAGGGAGGGGCTTAATGTTTTTTGTTTACCCTCTACAGGTGTAGGGCAAGAGGAAATGGCCCTGGTGGCAGGTGGGACAGACATTTCTGTTGAACCAGCAGGACAGGACCTGGAGGGGGATGCGCTGTGCTTTGACTACACGTACAGCGATTTGGAGATGGAAGATCCTGGGGAAGGGACGTCAGCCGGACCAGTGGTGCAACGGCAGGTAGGAGACCTGGCCACGTTACAGCAATTGATTAGAGCATTATCACCAGGTTTAGGGGGGCAAAGGGAGGAGGGGGTTAGAGGGCCAGAAGTGAGGTCTAGGGGGGGGGAGTGTTAGGGGGGATAGGTGGGGGGTCAGGATAGGCCTCTCACTGTCTCCTCTCCGCAGATACGGCCTCAGGGCAGGGATACCCTGGAGCGCCATAGTCCACGAAGATCAGGTGCGGAACGGCGTAGGCATAACTCTCGGTCGCCCAGGGAGAGAGCACGGCATAGGCCTGACAGGCGGTCCCCGACATGGGGAAGGCTGGAGAGAGCGGCAGATAGGAGCGGCAGGAGACGGAGGTCCAGGTCACCATCGCCGAGGCGGAGAGCATACAGGCCCCGGGAGCGGGAAGTCAGGCCTCAGTCAGTGATGAGGGGAGTGGAGCGAGCGAGGGAATCCGGACCGGTAGCAGTGACAACGGCGCCCAGGACCACAGGTGAGGGTGCCAGGAGTGCAGTGGGTGTGGATGGTGGCGAGCATGGTGTAGGATTGGCGCAACAGGCGTTGGTGACTGGGTTAAAGGGATTATTGGCGCAATTTGAGAAGCAGTCAGAGGGACAGGGAGGAAGCGTGGCGACGGCCTGGAGTGCGGGGAAAGAAGGGGGTGCTAACACGACGGGAGTGGCCGCAGGGGCAGGTGTTGTTGGTCAGGTAGCTGGGGAGCTTCAGGGACAGAAGAAGGACGGGGCTGTGACAGGGGAGACTGTGAAGGTACCAGAGAGCACCTTAAGGAGGCCGTGTCTGTGTTCCATTGGACCATTAGGGATACACTTGACGCAGGATGTCAAAGAGAAGATATGTAAGAGGGAATATTTGGAGATATTTTCGTTGTTACCCCTGGAACAGTTGATGGAGATCAAGGAAGATGCAAAGGACAAGGAGAAGAAAGAAGAAGACGAGAGGAAGAAGAGATACCGTAAGTTGCCTAAAACACTTTCTAACTGGTCTAGGGCTTTTTGTATTCTAGCGGCAGTGATTGGGGAGAAATCCCCTGATCAGTGTTCCGTGCTTTTTTGCTACTATGATGAAATTTCGGGGGCATATCGCACTTATGGGGGATTAGCATGGTGGCGGTATGACGAACATTTTCGTCAGCGTATGGCGGTTAGACCTGAGATGCGGTGGGACGACCGGGACATGGGCATCTGGTTGGAGTTGATGACTCCGTTACGGGGGTCCTTTCGTGGCTTCAGTGGGGGGGGGGAGTGTCAGCGAGTGGTAGCACAGCCGGGGGGATCACAGGGGGAAGCGCAGCTGTGGCCATCAGGAAAGGGCTGTGCTTTCAATACAATGAAGGCCAGTGCAAGTTCGGGAGTGGATGCAAATACAAGCATGCATGTTCGGGCTGCGAAGGCTCTCACCCTTGGGTCAGATGCTTCAAGAAAGGCGGCAATGGAAAAGCAGGGGGCCCTGCTAAGGGCCAGGACCCCGGTGAGGGTAAAAAAGATGGTGCCCTGGTTAGAACGGTTCGCTAAGGTTAGGGGGAAGGCGGGGGATGCGGAACTTCTGTTAACGGGTTTTAGTTCGGGGTTTTGGATCCCGTTCAAAGGGGGTGGGGAGTTTCAAATTTCGGGGAATCTGAAGTCAGCAAGGGATTTTCCAGAGGTGGTTCAGGGGAAATTGGACAAGGAAGTGGCCTTGGGGAGAATGGCGGGTCCGTTTTCTCTCCCCCCATTGGCTAATTTGAGGGTGTCCCCGCTTGGGGTGGTCCCCAAGAAGGTGGCTGGACAATTCCGTATGATCCATCACCTGTCTTACCCGAAAGGGTCATCGGTTAATGACGGCATTGATCCTGAGATGGCGGTGGTGAGGTATGTTTCCTTTGATCAGGCTGTTAGCCTGGTGTCCGCAGCGGGTGTGGGAGCGTTGATGGGGAAAGTGGACGTGGAGGCGGCCTTTCGGCTGTTACCGGTGCACCTGAGGTGTCATCACTTACTTGGTTGCTTCTTTGGGGGGGCCTTTTACGTGGATCTTTGCCTTCTGCATTTTATGATAGGTTATGATAGGTTTTTATTTAGAAACTGGTTTTCTTTAATATATTCAGAAATTGGTTTTTTTAAGTGATGTCTGATATTGATTTTACTATAAGCATGTTAAGACAGTAGGTATGTCCGATCTGGCAGTTCTAATATATTCCATTAGAAATCTGATCTATTAGTAATATGGGCCGATTTTGGCTCTACACTACATTACAAACCACACTTTACGGAGTAGAGAGGTGTGTTTTATTGTAAGCACTCCATTGGTTATCTGTATACACCTATGATATGCGAACTAGAGAGGTGTGTTTCATTACTAGCACCTGATTGGTCAATTGACTGAAATGGAACTCCCAGTGTTCGGACACACCTACGTACATGCACGGTGTGCATTTGAAGACGCCGTATAGAGATGTATAAGTTCGTGGCTGTTGTGATTTGATTATACACTTTTGCACCTGAGGAAACGGTCGCGTACAGACCGAGAAACGTTGTGCCCAATAAAGTCTTATTTATTTTATTAAGATTTTAGCCACAAACTTTTATTCATAATTGGTTCACTTTTATTTCACCTTTATAACACCTATCTTTGAGCTTGTCTTGCTAAATTGGCTCCTAACGGGTGTTCGCTGAACGCATATTTGAATCCTGAGCAGGCTACAGGTTTTTCAGTTTGCAACACCGCCTGAAGCTGAGACCACCATTGGAGCCATCACAGCTGGTATCTACGAGTGGATTCACCTTACCACATTGGAGTGGGAGTTAGCTGGACGACTCTGAGGGTCCAGGAGGCTCTTGTGACACTTATCAAGTGTCTGAAATCTTGTGAGTATTATCGACTTACACTGTTTGCGTGTCCTACCCCATTGATTTCTGCACTATGTTGGCGCCTTCTTTTATCTCACTATCTATCTTGTGGATCTTTGCCTGCCTATGGGTTGCTCCATATCATGTGCGTACTTTGAAAAGTTCAGCACTTTTGTGGAATGGGTGGTTAGGCAGGTGTCGGGTTTAAGGTCGATGGTCCATTATTTGGACGATTTCCTGTTTGTGGGTAAGGCAGATGACTCGGATTGTGCTCGGTTGATGGAGCATTTCTTTGCGGTGGCTGATGACTTTGGCATCCCAGTGGCTCATGAGAAGACGGAGGGTCCAACAACAGTGTTGAGCTTTTTGGGCATTGAAATTGATTCCGGAAGAATGGAATGTCGGCTTCCGTTGGAAAAGGTGGAGGACCTTAAAGCGGTCATTGTGGGGGTCTTGAGGAAGAGGAAGCTGAAGCTACGCGAGGTTCAATCGTTAGCTGGCAAGCTTAATTTTGCATGCACAATCATCCCGGTGGGGAGAGTATTTTGTAGAAGGCTGTTGTTGGCAATGGTTGGTGTGCGTGACCCTAGCCATTGGATCCGGCTAGGGAAGGATCTTAAAGAAGATCTCAAGGTATGGTTGGAATTTCTGGAAGACTTCAATGGGAGGGCACTGGTGCAAGGGGAGGCAATTTCAAACGAGGAACTTCATTTGTTTACGGATGCAGCGGGGTCAGTGGGATACGGGGCATACTGTCAAGGGAGTTGGTCTGTGGGATTCTGGCCGGAGGAGTGGAGACAGGTGGGGATCACTAAGAATTTGGTTTTCCTTGAATTATTCCCATTGGTGGTGGCTTTGAGAGTGTGGAGGGATAGGCTTCGGGATAGGAAGGTGGTGTTGCATACGGACAATCTAGGGGTGGTGTTCGCAATTAACAAGCTCACATCTAGTTCATTGCCGGTTGTGCGCCTGCTGAGGTTGTTTGTGTTGGACTGTATGCAAATGAATGTTTTATTTCGTGCTGTTCATGTGCCAGGTTGCCAGAATGTCATTGCTGATGCTCTTTCTCGCTTCCAGTGGGAGAGGTTCTGGGAAGTGGCACCAGAGGCGGAGAAAGAAGGAGTCGGATGTCCACCGGAGCTGTGGGAGCTGAAATGCTGGATCTAATCCGAGTGGCAAGGGGAGCAGTAGCTCAAGGTACTTGGGTTGCATATGTATCAGCTTGGAGGCAGTGGTTTCAGTTTGTGATTGAGGAGGGCCTGGGATCCTCTAGGGAAGAGTGGATTCATGGATTTCTAGTTTGGATTGGGGACTGGGGTGTGTTGGGTTGGTCAAAATCAAAAGTTCGAAAAACCATAGCAGCAATGGGGTTTCTTTTCAAATTATTAGGCTGGGAAGATTTAACTAAATTGTTTGTGATTCAATTGGCAGTTAGGGGGATTGGTAGAGGTCAGGTGTCCAAAGACAAAAGGCGCCCGGTGGTGTTCGATACCTTAAAGCAGTTAGTGGGTTCTTTAGGGACAGTGTGTTCCTCGAAGTTTTAATTTCTTCTATTCTGGGCTGCGTTTGTGCTAGCATTTTTTGGGGCATTTCGCGTATCAGAATTGGTTGGGGCAAATAGAAGGGATGTTGGGGGTTTGTTGGCCCAGGACGTGTCCATTATGGATCGGGTGTTGTGGGTATGGTTGAGGAAGTCTAAAACAGACCAGAAGGGGTTGGGGAGGTGGTTGCAGATTAAGGAAACAGGAGGGAGTTGTTGCCCTGTGGCGGTTATTGAAGCCTATTTGACGGTTCGCCCGAACTTTTGTCAGCCGTTATTCGTTCATATTGATGGGTCGAGCTTATCTCGATTCCAATTCTTGGCAGTGTTTAGGAGGGCTTTGGCAGGTTTAGGTTATGCAGCAGAAGAGTTTGGTACACATTCTTTCCGGATCGGGGCGGCTACGGAGGCGGCTAACTTAGGCTTAGGTGAGAATGTGATTAAGAGAATTGGTGGCTGGAAGTCTGGATGTTTTAAGTCTTATGTCAGACCAGAGTTGAGAGTTTAGTTTGTTCTTTTGTTTTGACAGGTCCAGTTCATTGTTGGATTGTGGGGCATTCCTACATTTATTGGGCCCGGAAGGCAGCGGCAGTGACAGATCAGGGCATTCAACTAAAGCTCAATGAGGAGACAGTGGTGTTGAGATGGTTTGGGATTCGGGGGTTGAGGTGGGACCAGTTGTTTAGGAGGGTGGTGGATTATGCCAGGTTATTCCGGCCTCCAGCGATTTTTGGTCATTCACGCGGGTGGGAACGATTTGGGGTTTTTATCTCAGAAGGATTTATTGGATAGAATTAAGAGGGATTTGGTTAGGTTGCGGGAGTTGTTCCCTGACCTGGTGATTGTATGGTCGGACATTGAACCCAGGTCGGTATGGAGGGCAGCTTGGGACTTTAAGAAGCTGGAGGCCTCCAGGAAGAAAGTAAATAGGTCAATTAGTAGTTTTGTGGCTAGGATTGGGGGGTTTGGCATTCGCCATGTAGAGTTTGAAGGCGAGACAGGGCGGTGTTTCTTTTTGAAGGATGGGGTAAACTTAAATGAAGTGGGCCTTCACCTCTTTAATTTTAACATCAAGGAGGGGGTGTTGAAGGCCTTAGCCTGGGTGGGGTAGGCACGTCTATGACGTGCTGTGGCGGAGTGTTTTAGATCTGGATGTTAAGTAAGTTGGTACCTCCCTAAAGAGGCAGGAGAGTTTGGGGGGGATGTACCTGGTGGTAAGCCAGTGGAAGGTACATCCCTGGGAACTAGCACCTTATGTTATCAGGTTAAATGTTTATGGTTAATAAAATCGTTGAGTTTTATGAATTGATTTATTAATTATTTAATAAATGCGGGCTGCAGCCTTTACACCCATCCATGTGTCCAGAGTTTTATTTATCTAATGCGAAATGGATACCCATATAGGGGTCAGTGCTCCCTGGAGGAGAGCATGGACGAAGGGGAATTTGACCCCTATTGTGGGAATGGAGCAGGCTAGAGAGGGTGAGGCGGAGCCTGGGGCTGGGGAATTTAGGCGCGCAGCGGAAGCGGTCCTGTCTCTTTAGCCTCTTCAGTCGCAAGGGGAAAGTTCCCTCCCTCCCTTGTATTTGGTTGTCGCAGTGGGCTTGGTTAGTCTAGATCTGGCGGGGTGTTTTAGATCTGGATGTTAAGTAAGTTGGTACCTCCCTAAAGAGGCGGGAGAGTTTGGGGGGGATGTACCTGCTGGTAAGCCAGTGGAAGGTACATCCCTGGGAACTAGCACCTTATGTTATCAGGTTAAATGTTTATGGTTAATAAAATCGTTGAGTTTTATGAATTGATTTATTAATTATTTAATAAATGCAGGCTGCGGCCTTTACACCCATCCATGTGTCCAGAGTTTTATTTATCTAATGCGAAATGGATACCCATATAGGGGTCAAACGAAAAAATACTGAGGTTTACTTTACTTTTATTTTTGTTAAGGGTTGATACTTACCTAAGCGTGCTTTCCTGAGCACATTATGGTTAGTATTGTAGCTTTCAAACATTTACATTTATTTTAACAAAAACAAATGTAAAGGTTTAAGGAAATTCTGGTTTTATTTTAAACGAAAGAAAAAATGAATAGTGCAGCCACCGAATATTCCGGAAAATGAATTTACCTAAATTTTCTAAATGAAAAATTTGTAAAAAACAAAATTTCCTAGGCTGCACTTCTAGTTTACAATATGTGAGAAAAAGAAGAATTATCACTCTAAGTATAGAACAACAATAAACAATCACTCAGAAACATCACTCCGTACAAGCTTTTCATTAAAACTCTGAGGTGAAAAAAGATTACGGTTTTTGTACAGCTCTGTATCACTGTGCGAGGGAAGCTGTAACCCTGCTGACAGTAATAATCTGCTGCATCTTCTGCCTGCACTCTGCTGATTGTGAGAGTGAAATCAGTACCAGACCCACTGCCGCTGAACCTGTCTGGGATCCCTGTGTGTTTGTTGCTTGCACCATAGATAAGAAGCTTTGGAGGTTGTCCTGATTTCTGTTGGTACCAGGCTAAGTAGCTATAGATGTTAGCACTGGCTTTACATTTGATGCTGATACTTTCTTCAGGTGACACAGTGAATGAATCTGTAGTCTGTGTCATCATGGTCTGTCCACAGGAATCTAAGGATTTAAATAATTATTGAAAATAATTAGTGGAAATATATTTTATTTATTTCTAAAGTTAATGTACAAATATCTACAATAAAACATAATATATATCTGTAAGATTAAATCTGACTAATCACTTACACTGAATATAGCACAACAATAAACACAGCAGATAAGTTGGATAAAGCATCTTTGTGTTACTGAGAGAGCTCAGATACAGACTGATGTCACCTGCACAATGTAATATGTACATCAGCTGAGACTGCGGAGGAAATGCACAATGCAAATAATATCTCACTTCACTTGTCTGTTGTAGATCTATAAAAAGTATTAATTCTGAATTGTATTTAAAGTCAGGTTGTATGAAGTTACAGTCATATTATCATTTAATAGTTATGCACTCTGAGCAGGTTTAACTGCCCTTTTCTTCTCCTGAGTGATGTTTTTCTCAGCTACATTACAAAAATATTGAAACCAACCAACCATATAAATAATAGGGATGTTATCTATATAGCAAATATTCTTTTCATTAAAGCAACAGCAAACGGCTTGTAATTACACTGTCCTTTTTTAATCTTGTCATGAATAAACAAAAACCTTGTTTGCTGCAGCTGTTTTCTATGGTCAAACTTCACCCACTACTTGCATTGTTTGGAGCTGCCAATCCAGAAATGTTACTGCATTAGACACAGCTAGCCACTGTCATTTTATTAATAATATATATATACAGTATATTGTTTTGCAGTTCTTTAGCTATCATCTCTGAGGACAATTAGGGATAGATATGTGACAAAGTTAGGTTTGTGAAGCCTGCAGTATTCACTTCTAATTCTCAGAAGTGTAAACACCACAATTTTCAGGGATAAATAACAGAAAAAGGAGGCTACATAAATAATATTTTACTATACATACTATTTAAATTACAATATGAGTGTTAAATCCCTTTAAGTAATTCTTAGCTAATCTAAGGCCTAAGGGCCACTGTGCTAATTTTATTATCTGGATCTTAACTTGTGCTGTACTGCATTGCACTGAGCACCTGCTGTCCTGAACAAAATGACATCATGTTATGATGTCACATTTAGTGATGCAGTAAAACTCCCATAACAAGCACAAATCTTATTTGATCATAACACTGACATTATAAAGATTAAAGGATATCATAGATATTCGGAGAGAGACAGAAACATGGAGGACTTTTAGCATTTTTCATAATAAACTGGTTTATAAACTGTTTTGCTTGGGGCGGGACTAAAATATTTTCACCAGCAATGACCAAATTAAAGGCCCCAATGATAATTATGTAGTTGAGTTGAGTTAATATCTGGAACTTTTATTATAATTAAATATATATCACTGATATTAAAAGTATAAATGTCATTTTTAAGGAGGCACCAAAATCCTGAAACCAGATTTACATTACAGGGAGGCAAATGAAAAATAAGTAGAACAATGGCAAAGTGAATTGATTATAAAATGTAACTGTTAAAATGACAAAACTAAACTTTTTGGTGAAGGATATAATAAAATATTATAAATATATATAGATATCAAATAAAAAAATAAAAAACAAGAACATTTAATTGGCAAAAAAACGTAATGCCTAGGGGCCCATTTATAAAACTCTGTATGGAGCTTGTGGGCCTGTGTTTCTGGCGAGCCTGCAGTCTAAAGACCGCTGCTCCATAACCTGTCCATAACTAATCCTGCTGGCGGCCGATTGACTGCGAATCTGCAGGGGGCGGCATTGCACCTGCAGCTCACTAGAGCTGCTGGTGCAATGCTGAATACAGAGAGTGTATTGCTCTCTGCATTCATCAAGGTCTGGCGGACCTGATCCGCACTGTCGGATCAGGTCCGACAGACCTTTGATAAATATCCCCCTAGAGTTTAAGTTATCTATCAAACGTTAAAAAGCAAGGAAATTCTGAACATAAACTGCACCCGTTCTGGGTGCTTTTCCTGATATCACCAATGACATAATTGATTACATCACACATGACGTTGATTACATCATCAATGACGTCACATCACTAGTGAAATAACCTATGGCATCAGAAGTGACATAATCCATGACATCATCCTACACAGAGATATTATATATTCTAAATCATCAATTACATTACTAGTGATATCATCAACTGTATCAGTAGTGGCATATAGCCCATGACATAATTCTTCAAATCAGTGATATTATATTTGCTAAATCATCAATGAGATCACTAATAACACAATTAATGGCATCAGTAGTGACATAGCCCATGACATAATTATTCATATCAGAGAAATTATGGGCTAGATTACAAAATGGAGCACAATATTGCACTTACGCGAGCGAGTTGTCTGCGCTCCACTCAGTAATTCCTGCACACGTAAATGTGCACTGGTATTAAGAGTACAACACAATGCGAACGCAACCTTGCTTTCGCATTGCCTGGAATTGAGAGCGTGCCTACATAGGCTCCAATAATGGGAGTCTCATTTTCATCCCAGCAGCCACAAGGAAACCACCTATCTCAGCCCAGGGGCAAATCGTGCAGCAATAGATAAATATATATGTTAATGAATATATATACATATTTATTTATGTGTTCATATGTATATATACACACATTAACACAAATATATATGTATATAAGAATATACATATATATTTATAGTGAAAACAGTCACCTTGATCTCCATGTAAAGACACTTTAGGTGTCGTTTTTTTTTGTTTTGTTTTTTTTCAACACCCCACATCCCCTCACTTTAACCCCCTTATAATTGCTTTTTATTTTTTTAAACAAATGCCCTTATTTATTTTAAACTACTGTCCTCTTTATTTGGGGGGCAATTGAGGTAACTTTTTATCTTTAACCAGATGTCTGACCTTTGGTTAATTGTGCTTATAATGGCTGGTTATTTAAAGGGCACCTGTAATCGGGCAAATTTGCCCCTTTATGGGCGCATGTTAAGATATTGCCTCATTTGTAATCTTGCCCTATATTTGTTAAAAGTAAAACAAACTCACAGCCACCACACTCTCACAGAGATCTTTTTCCTCTTTTAACTCTATTTTCCTCACCCTAGCCCTTATCCTTATTTGTACACAGAAACATCTCCTCGTTCCCCCCTAATATTTCCTTCCCCTTACACACAGCCTTGCATTCTGTATTGCCTCTTATATCAACCGCATTTACATCACACCTGCACTTGATGACCCTCAATAACCCTAATATTTTACCCCACAAACATTTCACACTAATCTATTAATAACCTCCTCTCCCCTTTTTCCTCATACAGAATCATCCTCCCTCCTCCTTTCTATTGATCACAATCTCTTTCCACCTCCTTATCTTTGTCTCTTATACGCAAACTCTTCTCATCACACAGGTCTGATATGCACCTTCTTTATCCTTTCTTGCACTAATTTCTCACAAACATGAAGCCTCTTCTGACTTACTTTTTTTCCGTTGTACAACAAATCTTGCTTACTTTTCTCAGGCACACCCTACCTCGTACACCATTTTCCTTTTCCACTCTAACACAGATCAACCTCCTGACTCTCTTACACCTATCACACATAATCCTTTTTCCCCTCTAAGCTCACACGTATACAATCAATTAAGCCAATATAAAAACATAATTAAAGGGACATTATACACTAGATTTTTCTTTGCATAAATGTTTTGTAGATGATCCATTTATATAGCTGATACAGCTTTTTTTAAATTATATAATTGATATAATATAGTTTAATTTAGGTTGTTGCAATCTGAGGGTGGCGGTTTTAGGGGTTAATAGGTTTAGTTAGTGTCGGCGATGTCGGGGAATTGCGGTTTAGGGGTTAATATGTTTAGTTAGTGTTGGCGATGTTTGGGAACGGCGGTTTAGGGGTTAATAGGTTTAGTTAGTGTCGGCGATGTTTGGGAACTGCGGTTTAGGGGTTAATAGGTTTAATTAGTTTTGGTGATGTCGGGGAACTGCGGTTTAGGGGTTAATAGGTTTAGTTAGTGTTGGCGATCTTTGGGAACGGCGGTTTAGGCGTTAATATGTTTATTTAGTGTTTAGTTAGTGTCAGCGATGTTGGGGAACAGCGGTTCAGGGTTTAATAGTTTTATTTAGTGTCAGCGATGTGGGGGGGTGCGGTATAGGGGTTAATAGGTTTAGGTAGATTTGGCGATGTGGGGGGACGGCGGTTTAGGAGTTAATAGGTTTAGTTAGTGTCGGCAATGTCAGGGAACTTCGACTTAGGGGTTAATAGCTTTATTTAGTGATTTTAGTTAGTGCCGGCGATGTCGGGGAACTGCGGTTTAGGGGTTAATAGGTTTAGGTAGTGTTGGCGATTTGGGTTGACGGCGGTTTAGGGGTTAATAGCTTTATTTAGTGTCGGGGATGTGGGTGGCGGCGGAGGTTTTACATAATTTTGTTATTTCGGCAATCGCCAGCATATTAGTTATGTTTAGTTAAATAATTTTTCCCATCCTTTTGTTTTTTCGGATCCATTCTTTATTCATGTGCATTATTCTATTCTAAACTTCAGAATAGAATAATGCATATGAATAAAGATTGGATCCGAAAAAAAACGAACGGATCCGAAAAAACAATTTAACTTAACATAACTAATTTACCAAAACAATTTTTTTTAAACTTACCTAAACTAATTTGCCAATACAAAATTATTTATTTAACTAATGAAAACGAAACGAAACACATTTTTTAGTGTTGCACATGTCTACCTCTAACTTTTGAGCCCTTCTAACTTTTTTATGCAATATTTTTTTATTAATACATTTTATTAGATGGTGTTTTTATGAGTGTAACTGTACTTTGTAATATATTTTTGATGTGTATTGTTACACATTTTTGTTTTGCGAAACAGTTAACCAGAGCTCTAAGAATGTGGTAATCATATTAGCGTAAATTGCACTCATGAGTTCGCGGTTACTTTCAACGTGTAATATGAGTGTTAAACCCGATGTGCAAACAACCTTGATAAACCCCTTTTTGCTCGCGCTTAACTATTAGTGCGCCAGTCATAATCTGGCCCATAATAACCTAGATTACGAGTTTTGCTCTAAACAGGGTGCGAAACTAACGCCAAAAAAGTTGCGTTATTTCACTCTCCATAGCGCTGACATTACGAGTTACTGAAAAGTTTCCTTGTGCGTGCGATATGGTGGCATTAAGCTCCATACCGCACAAAATCCAAGGGCTGATTTGTCGTGCTCGTGCACGCTTTCCCCATAGACATAAATGGGGAGAGAGTGTTATAAAAAAAGTTAACAAAGTGCGGAATGAAAAATCTCTGTAATGCAACCCCATTGATGTCTATGGGGAAAAAAGTTAAATTTTAACCTAACACCCTAACATAAGTCTAAAAATGCAGGTATCCTGAATAATTCTGAATTTAATTTTATTATTAAACCCTTTCCAAAAATGGCCTGTTTTTATTATTTGCCCAAAATCAATAAGGACCCCAATAATCCACCTGGAAGGTCCATTGTATCAGGCAGAGGGTCCTTATGTGATAATCTCTCTAAATAAATTAATCATTTTCTACAGCTGTTGGTGTCTAATACTCCTGCTTTTTTAAGAGATACCATCAACACCATTAATAAATTTGAAGGCCTAGAATGGTCAAAAACTGATATGTGGATTACTTGTGATGTGTCCGCTTTATATACCAGTATCCCTCATAAAGAAGGTTTGTCAGCAGTTAGAGAGTTTTTAGACAGCTCCACACTGAATAAGGACCAAGTATTGTTTTTGTTACAGGGGATGCAATTCATTTTATATCATAATTACTTTTTATTTAAAGGAAAATTTTATAAACAGAAAAGAGGTACGGCGATGGGCACCATGTTCGCCCTCTCATATGCCAACCTATACATGGTTTGCTTTGAAAATAGATACATTTGGTCTAATAATCCCTATCACAATTCTATAATTAAATATCATAGGTATATTGTTGATAATAATTTTAATTTAAACTTCACCATGCAATCTTCCTCTACAGCCAATGAATCTTTAAATCTAGTCATGTATGTGGCTGAACCTACTAACAAGGTTAGTGTTAAAAACTATAGGAGAAATACCAATAGGAACAGTTTTTTGAGGGCCGATAGCAGACATTTAAACAATTGGAAGATAAATATCCCACTAGGGCAATTTATACGTGTGAGGGAGATTATTTAAAAGAAGTAGAAGTTTTAAAATGAGATTTATTTCTAAGGAGACTGTGAGAGAGATTTGAAAGATGTGTTACAGAAAGTAGTTTAATTAATAGAAAAGACCTCTTAAAGGTAAAGCCAAAGGAGAATAAGAATACAGGATTTGCCACTAATCTTAATTTTATTACTACATTCAACACTAAACATCATCAGATTAAGAATATATTTGAGAGACATTGGAAAGGGCTTGAATTAGACCTATTCCTCAAAGAATCTATTAGGAAAAGACCAGAATTCATTTTTCACAAAAATTGAGATCTCAAAACCACACTGGCACCTACTAAATTAAGAACACAGGGCACTACCATATCCAATTGGCTGGGAGGGAACCCTGGTCTTTTTCAGTGTAAAAAGAAAGATTGTTGCCTCTGCCCTTTCATTAGGAAAGTTAACCATAAATTTTAAAATTCCAATGGAACAAGATTTTTTAATATGAAAGACAGGTGCTCCTGTAACAGCACATATGTAGTATATCAAATTAAGTGCAGTAGTGAATTAATCTACATTGGGTGCACATAAAGGAATATTAAATACAGAATATATGAACATCTTAAGAAAATAAAATACTCCTTTATTGGACAGAGTGGGGTAGATTTATCAATGTCTGCCTGACATGATACACTGTAGCGTATCATGTCCGACAGATATCGCTGAATGCCGACAGCATACACCGTTCACAGAACTGCTTGTGCAATGCCGCCCCCTGCAAATTAGCGGCAGCAGGGGGTGTCAATCAGCCCGATCGTATAGGATCGTGCGGATTAAAGACTGCAACCTCAGAGGCAGCAGACAATTTATGGAGCAGCAGTTTTTAAATCTACCCCAGTGTCTCTGATCATTTTGCACAGGCACAAAATAGTAAATAGTAGATATGGAAGTTAAAATTGTGGAATGGGTGGCCCCTAATGTATGGGATTCCAATAGGAAATAGGGATAGGGCTTGTGTATACTAAAAAAAGAAGAGAAATAAAGATATCTCACACCAGCACTCTTAGTCCAATATGTTTTACTTAGTAAAAGATAGTTCACATATACTTAAAACTATCTACTGTGCACAGTTAACACAACTAATACTAAGGCAGGACTTATGTAACAGGTATATACACCCTGTTACCTTACAAAGTATATATTGAAACAAGAAAGGAAATAATAAATAAAACAATAAATACTGAGGGGAACACTCGCAAGCAAAACAACAAACATGGATAAATAATAAAGTTCATGAGATGCAAAGCAGCAAAGATATACTTATCGTTGGCCAACGTTAGTACTGTATAGTTGCTGTCCTTATAATAACAGAGTCTCCCATGAACCGGTCATCAAAGATTTATCCGCGTGATTTGTAATCCGTCTGTGACTGTTCCTTAGGTGAAAATCAGCATATTCTCTGTAACAGGGTGATCCTGGAGGGAGCAACGCTCCACAGCCGAAGGCCGGTTGATCCCAGCACACACAAGCCGTGGCGTGTAGTATGAACGTAGCGGTAATTCTTCCCTCTACACTTTGTTACTTGCTGCTTGACAGGAAATCCTCCCAACGGAACTGTACACTGCTTTGTAGCTTGACAATTGTACAGGCTACTCTGGGCGTTCTCCTCACTGTCGCTCAGATCAGACTGAGCCATTATAGCCGACGTACGTTTCACCAATTCTTTGGCTTCATCCGCGCAATTGTATATTTGTATTTGGTGCCGTCCTCATTTAAAGGGATATTGAGTGCCATTACCTCCGGAAACATAGCTGGTGAATATTGGTTCCTATTCACTGAGTTTCATTAGTAAACATATCTTTATAATGAAAGCCCATCTGTTTCAATATAATATTTGTAACCTTTTACAAACAGCAACATAATAATTGCTAAGTGTCAACCATATTAGTGTGTATTAAGATACTACTATTCACTTTATAGTTGCCTACTTTGTGCAGAGGCAAATTCACTCACAGTGACAGTGACTTTTAACCAGATGCCACCTCAATTTCTAAATTTAACCTTAAGGCTACATCTTATACTTAAAACCAGCTACATCTTATACTTGAGACCTTTTCAATTCAACTCGAAATAATTTACTGTCACAGACTTTATTTATTCACAATCATAGAAAATGACCTAAATTATTTTCTTCATTCAGACCATGGGGCGTGAGGGTTCCCAGGTTAAAAATCCACTTACTTTCTCGCTGTAGCAATATTTTGTCTATATTACCACCGCAAATACCTAAGTGGACCTTATCAATACCTATAAGTCTAAAACAGTTAGGAGAAGAATTGTGATATTCTGTAAAATGTCTCGCCACACTTGAAGTTATGACATCTTGTTCGATGTCTCTTACATGTTCTAGTGTGCGATCTCGCAAGGCCCTTGTGGTTTTCCTCACATAATATTGGGGACAGTTGCATTTTGCTAGATAAACTAGGCCCTCCGTTCTACACGTTATCTTGGAGCGAATCCTATAAATTTTACCTTTCCTATCAGAGAAAAAACGTATTTTCTCTATGTAGTTGCAAGCTTTGCATTTTTTACATGGATAACATCCTGGCTCCATACTCTTTCTGTCCAGCCAATTTCCATCCAATTGTGGCCGAACATAATGACTATGGACCAGACTGTCACGTAAATTAGGAGCCCTACGTGTAGTCATTAAGGGTTCTGGAGTCAAAATTTCACATAGTTTAGTATCTGTCAGAAGTATATGCCAATATCTTCGCATTATTTTCCTCAGATCCTCCCAACTTTCATTATATCTTGATATGAATCTTATTGGTCCACTCTGTCTTTTATTAGGTTTTTTAGCTGTGACATTGAAGATACTCTCTTCCTGTGTTCGTTTATATTGACGTTGATATGCTGTAGTTATCATTTTTTTAGGGTACCCCCTATCTCTAAAACGTTTTGTCAGCCCCTGTGATTCTTTAATAAACTCCTCATCTGTTGTACAATTCCTTCGTGCCCTAAAGAACTGTGATACTGGAATACCTTTTATTTGATGTTTAGGGTGAAAGCTGTCAGCCCTTAACAGGCTATTGGTGGAAGTTATTTTACGATAGACTTTTGTAGTCAAAATGCCTTGATAGGCCATTACTGTCACATCCAAGAAATTGATAGAATTAACCCCTTAACGACCGTGGACGTGCAGGGTACGTCCTCAAAAAAAAGGCAGTTAGCGCCTGAGAACGTACCCTGCACGTCCTCAGTGTGGAAAGCAGCTGGAAGCGATCCTGCTCGCTTCCAGCTGCTTTCCGGTTATTGCAGTGATGCCTCGATATGGAGGCATCCTGCAATAACTCTAGATGGCCATCCGATGCAGAGAGAGCCACTCTGTGGCCCTCTCTGCACCGGACATCGATGGCCGGTATCGTTGGTGGGTGGGAGCCGACTTGGGAGGCGGGTGGGCGGCCATCGATGGGCCGGGTAATGTAGAGGGGGGCGGGATCGGGGGCAGGGCCGATGGGGGCGCGCACGGGCGCGCGCGCGTGCACGGGGGGCGGCGGGCGGGCACGTGCACGGGGCGGGAGCGGGTGGGAACGCTACACTACAGAAAATATGAAAGTGTATAAAAGTTTGAGAAAGGGGTATTTTAGTTTGAAAAATATAAATCGAAGGTAGGAGGGGGTGGGGGGGTTGGTCTTTGGTGGGGCAGGGAGCTACACTACAGAAAAGGGGAAAAATTAAAAAATATGATCAATTTTATTCTAAACTGGGTACTGGCAGACAGCTGCCAGTACCCAAGATGGCGGCCATTAAGACAGAGGGGGAGAGTTAGAGAGCTGTTTGGTGGGGGATCAGTCAGGTTGGGGGCTAAAGGGGGGTCCTACAGAGCAGCATATGTAAATATGCCTTTTCTTTTAAAAAAAAAAAGCCCAAATATAGCTTTTATTTTAGTACTGGCAGTTTCTGCCAGTACTTAAGATGGCGGGGACAATTGTGGGGTGGGGGAGGGAAGAGAGCTGTTTGGGAGGGATCAGGGGGTCTGATGTTTCAGGTGGGAGGCTAAGCTCTACACTAAAGCTAAAATTAACCCTGCAAGCTCCCTACAAGCTACCTAATTAACCCCTTCACTGCTAGCCATAATACGTGTGATGCGCATTTAGCGGCCTAAGTACCAAAAAGCAACGCCAAAGCCATATATGTCTGCTATTTCTGAACAAAGGGGATCACAGAGAAAAATTTACAACCATTTATGCCATAATTGCACAAGCTGTTTGTAAATAATTTCAGTAAGAAACAAAAAGTTTGTGAAAAAGGGAACTTTTTTTTTTATTTGATCGCATTTGGCGGTGAAATGGTGGCATGAAATATACCAAAATGTGCCTAGATCAATACTTTGGGTTGTCTGCTACACTAGACTAAAGCTAAAATTAACCCTACAAGCTCCCTACAAGCTCCCTAATTAACCCCTGCACTGCTGGGCATAATACACGTGTGGTGCGCAGCGGCATTTAGCGGCCTTCTAATTACCAAAAAGCAATGCCAAAGCCATATATGTCTGCTATTTCTGAACAAAGGGGATCCCAGAGAAAAATTTACAACCATTTGTGCCATAATTGCACATGCTGTTTGTAAATAATTTCAGTGAGAAACCGAAAGTTTGTGAAAAAGTGAACTATTTTTGTATTTGATCGCATTTGGCGGTGAAATGGTGGCATGAAATATACCAAAATTGGCCTAGATCAATACTTTGGGATGTCTTCTAAAAAAAAATATATACATGTCAAGGGATATTCAGGGATTCCTGAAAGATATCAGTGTCCCAATGTAACTAGCGCTAATCTTGAATAAAATGGTTTGGAAATAGCAAAGTGCTACTTGTATTTATGGCCCTATAACTTGCAAAAAAAGCAAAGAACATGTAAACATTGGGTATTTCTAAACTCAGGACAAAATTTAGAAAATATTTAGCATGGGTGTTTTTTGGTGGTTGTAGATGTGTAACAGATTTTGGGGGTCAAAGTTAGAAAAAGTGTGTTTTTTCCATTTTTTTCTCATATTTTATAATTTTTTTTATAATAAATTATAAGATATGATGAAAATAATGGTATCTTTGGAAAGTCCATTTAATGGCGAGAAAAACGGTATATAATATGTGTGGGTACAGTAAATGAGCAAGAGGAAAATTACAGCTAAACACAAACACCGCAAAAATGTAAAAATAGCCTTGGTCCCAAACGGACAGAAAATGAAAAAGTGCTGTGGTCATTAAGGGGTTAAAGTCACACGTCAGTGTAAATTTCAGATTGAATGTCTCATTGTTCAAAGATTCAATATAAGACTTCAATTGTGGTTTTGTACCCAGCCACAGGAGGAACACGTCATCTATGTAGCGAAGCCACATAGAGACGTGCTCACTCACTGTGGCAGAGTCCAGAACATACATGTTTTCCCAGAAACCTAGATAGAGGCACGCATATGAGGGCGCAAATTTCGCCCCCCATAGCCGTGCCTCGTATCTGCAGGAAATACCTGTCGTCATACACAAAGAGATTGTTTGTAAGTGCAAATTCCAGTAAATCACAAACAAAGTTTGTGTGTCTCTGAAAAGTACTCCCTCTTTGCTGCAGAAAGAATCGTGTAGCCTGCATTCCCTTTTCATGGGGAATGCTAGAATACAGAGACTCAACATCGATAGTTGCCAATATTGTATCCTCTTCAATACTAATGCCACTGATCTTTCTTAGAAAGTCAGGGGTGTCCTGGACATAGGTTGTGAGATATTGGACAAATGGTTTGAGGAAGTGATCAATGTATTCCCCTATACTTTCCAAAGGTCCATCAATGCCAGCAATTATTGGTCTTCCGGGGGGGTATTTATACCCCTCTTTATGGACCTTTGGAATAGTATAGAATGTGGGTATCTTTGGATTCTTGGGTAACAAATATTCAAATTCATCTTTTGAAATAATATTATTCATCAAACCATATTCCAAGATAGTTTTTAATTTCGATAGAATAATACTCAGAGGGTTATCATACATTTTCTTATATTGTGCTGTGTCATTTAACTGTCTGTAACACTCTTCCTTGTATTTCAAAGTGTCCTGTATTACCAAATTTCCACCCTTGTCAGATGGTTTAATGGTTAGATTTTTATTTGATCCTAGCTCATAAAGAGCTTTTCTTTCATCTTAAGTAAGATTATCCATTACAACATTGTCATTATTTAAACGCATAATCTCCCCTTCTACCAATCTGACAAAGGTTGAAACTGCCGGCACTTTATTAAGATTGGGCATAAAAGTGGATTTTGGTTTAAGACCACTATCAATGGTATTTTGATCCTCAACGGTGTCAGTGGTTACATTATCATGTACCAATGATTCAAGTGTAGCCAAGACTTGTGTATGACTCGCAGGTTTTAGCTGTTCCACTATCTGGACATCGATTGTATTGGGTGTTTCTTCCCCTTGCTGACAGGAGACTTGCCATCACTTACGGACTCATTATATTGGTGACATGCTTTATTTGCACTTTCATCTTGTGAGGGTCTGTCTGTCATAGTGGTGTTTTTAACCATTAAATGTTTTATGCCACACTTGAGTTGGAGGTGCGCCTTAATTTCTTCTCTTTTCAGTACCAGTGTAATCTGCTTTTAATATCAGTACTGGCTTTTATATGAAGGTTACACTTTCTCCTGGTGATATCTGGAGTCAGCACAATCTGTGCGCAGGAGCCTGAGGAACATCCTATGAAATAAAAGGTCAAGTGTGTTTGTCCGAAGCTGTCATGTGCAGTAGAGACTGCAAAAGGACAAACACACCTGGCCTTCAACAAACTGACCTGGGCTGGCTGCTGGCACCTAATTCGTGAAGGGGGTGGAGCTGACCGGCTGTGAAGGGACGGAGTCGTGTCATGAAGGGGCAGAGCTGTGTGTGAAGGGGCGTGGTCTGAGCATGGCAGGGGCGGGAGCTGCCGTGGCTGAGTGTCTGCATGAGAGAGAGAGCAGCACAAGAGGGGACAGGGAGATATAGAGCAAAAGAGGGGGGTGAGAGAGAGCAAAAGAGAGGGGTGAGAGAGAGTAAAAGAGAAGGGTGAGAAAGAACAAAATAGAGGGGTGAGAGAGAGCAAAATAGAGAGGCAAGAGAGAGCAAAATAAAGGGGAGGGAGAGAGCAAAAGAGAGGGGGGGGAGAGAGAGCAAAAGAGAGGGGGGGAGAGAGTGAGCAAAAGAGAGGAGAGAGAGTGCAAAAGTGAGGGGGGAGAGAGCAAAAGAGAAGGGCGGAGAAAGAGCAAAAAAAAATGGGAGAGAGAGAGCAAAAGAGAGGGGGAGAGTGCAAAACAGAAGGGGGGAGAGAGAGGGGGGGGGGAGAGAGAGAGCAAAAGAGAGGAGGGAGAGAGAGAGAGAGCAAAAGAGAGGTGGGAGAGAAAGTGCAAAACAGAGGGGGGAGAGAGCGCAAAATAGACCGGGAAGAGAGAGAGCAAGAGAGGGTTGAGTGTCTGCATGAGAGAGAGAGCAGCACAAGAGGGGACAGGGAGATATAGAGCAAAAGAGGGGGAGATAGAGCAAAAGAGAGGGGTGAGAGAGCAAAAGAGAGGGGTGAGAGAGAGAGCAAAAGAGAGGGGTGAGAGAGAGTAAAAGAGAAGGGTGAGAGAGAATAAAATAGAGGAGTGAGAGAGAGCAAAATAGAGAGGCGAGAGAGAGCAAAAGAGAGGGTGAGAGAGAGCGGGCAAAAGAGTAAGTGAGAGAGAGTGCAAAAGAGAGGGGGGAGAGAGAGAGCAAAAGAGAGGAGAGAGAGTGCAAAAGAGAGGGGGGAGAGAGAGCAAAAGAGAAGGGCGGAGAAAGAGCAAAAAAAAATGGGAGAGAGCAAAAGAGAGGGGGAGAGCGCAAAACAGAAGGGGGGGGAGAGAGAGAGGGGGGGAGAGAGAGAGCAAAAGAGAGGAGGGAGAGAGAGAGAGAGCAAAAGAGAGGTGGGAGAGAAAGTGCAAAACAGAGGGGGGAGAGAGCGCAAAATAGACGGGGAAGAGAGAGAGCAAGAGAGGGTTGAGAGAGAGAGCAAAAGAGAGGGGGGAGAGAGAGAGCAAGAGAGGGGGGAGAGAAAGAGCAAAAGAGAGGGGGAGAGAGAGAGCAAAAGAGCAGGGGAGAGAGCAAAAGAGAGGGGGAGAGAGAGAGCAAAAGAGGGGGGAGAGAGAGAGAAAAAGAGAGGGTGGAGAGTGAGCAAAAGAGAGGGTGGAGAGAGAGCAAAAGAGAGGGGGAGAAAGAGTGCAAAAGAGAGGGGGAGAGAGTGCAAAAGAGAGGGGAGAGAGCTCAAAAGAGAGGGGGAGAGAGAAAGCAAAATAGATCGGGGGGGGGGGGGAGAGCAAGGGGTGGGACTGCTGTACTGCAAAAAATGGCCGGTGTACATGGGCTTTAGGACTAGTAGTAACATAATAGACTAAGTTGTAAAAATACAGAAGTCTGAGGAATAGAAGATTTATTTCTGCTTTAATTGTACGTACTATAAATTAATGTGTTTACAATAGAGCTGTGCATTTATTTTCTGACCAATGCACATTCGTCATGGAAATGGGAATTTTGTTTCATTATGAAAGAATGCACCAACAAAAATGAAAGAAAACGAAAAAATACTGAGGTTTACTTTACTTTCATTTTTGTTAAGGGTTGATACTTACCTAAGCGTGCTCTCCTGAGCACATTATGGTTAGTATTGTAGCTACAGGTGAACTTTTCACCTGTAGCTTTCAAACATTTACATTTATTTTAACAAAAACAAATGTAAAGGTTTAACCCCTTAATGACCACAATGTACCCTGTATGTCACTGGTCGTTAAGGGGTTTTTCAGGACATAATAGCACAAGTCTAGCAAGAATACGCTATTAATGCCCTCCCTCCAGCAGGCTTTGTGGAATAGAGCAGTCTTAACGCTGGTGGCAAGACCGCGCTATAAAACAATCAACTCCCAAAAAAAGGCCAACGACATACAGGGTACGTCGCTGGTCCTTAAGGGGTTAAGGATATTCTGGTTTTATTTTAAACTTAAATCACAATAATGACTTACACTGAATATAGCACAACAATTAACACAGCAGATAAGTTGGATAAAGCATCTTTGTGTTACTGAGAGAGCTCAGATACAGACTGATGTCACCTGCACAATGTAATATGTACATCAGCTGAGACTGGGGAGGAAATGTCTGGTTATGCAAAACTGCACAATGCAAATAATCTCACACTTCACTTGTCTGTTGTAGATCTATAAAAAGTATTAACCCTTTAAGGACACAGCTTTCAGTTTGCTCAATTGTTTTATGACAGAAAAATTCCGTCATATGTCCTTAAGAGGTTAATTCTGAATTGTATTTATAGTCAGGTTGTATGAAGTTACAGTCATATTATCATTTAATAGTTATGCACTCTGAGCAGGTTTAACTGCCCTTTTCTTCTCCTGAGTGATCTTTTTCTCAGCTACATTACAAAAATATTGAAACCAACCAACAATATAAATAATAGGGATGTTATCTATATAGCAAATATTATTTTCATTAAAGCAACAGCAAACGGCTTGTAATTACACTGTCCTTTTTTAATCTTGTCATGAATAAACAAAAACCTTGCTTGCTGCAGATGTTTTCTATGGTCAAACTTCACCCACTACTTGCATTGTTTGGAGCTGCCAATCTAGAAATGTTACTGCATTAGACACAGCTAGCCACTGTCATTTTATTAACAATATATATATACAGTATATTGTTTTGCAGTTCTTTAGCTATCATCTCTGAGGACAATTAGGGATAGATATGTGACAAAGTTAGGTTTGTGAAGCCTGCAGTATTCACTTCTAATTCTCAGAAGTGTAAAGACCACAATTTTCAGGGATAAATAACAGAAAAGGGGGCTACATAAATAATATTTTACTATACATACTATTTAAATTACAATATGAGTGTTAAATCCCTTTAAGTAATTCTTAGCTAATCTAAGGCCTAAGGGCCACAGTGCTAATTTTATTATCTGGATCTTAACTTGTGCTGTACTGCATTGTACTGAGCACCTGCTGTCCTGAACAAAATGACATCATGTTATGATGTCACACATTTAGTGATGCAGTAAAACTCCCATAACAAGCCCAAATCTCATTTGATCATAACACTGACATTATAAAGATTAAAGGATATCATAGATATTCGGAGAGAGACAGAAACATGGAGGACTTTTAGTAGTTTTCATAATAAACTGGTTTATAAACTGTTTTGCTTGGGGCGGGACTAAAATATTTTCACAAGCAATGACCAAATTAAAGGCCCCAATGATAATTATGTAGTTGAGTTGAGTTAATTTCTGGAACTTTTATTATAATTAAATATATATCACTGATATTAAAAGTATAAATGTGATTTTTAAAGAGGCACCAAAATCCTGAAACCAGATTTACATTACAGGGAGGCAAATGAAAAATAAGTAGAACAATGGCAAAGTGAATTGATTATAAAATGTAACTGTTAAAATGACAAAACTAAACTTTTTGGTGAAGGATATAATAAAATATTATAAATATATATAGATATCAAATAAAAAAATAAAAAACAAGAACATTTAATTGGCAAAAAAACGTAATGCCTAGGGGCCTATTTATAAAACTCTGTATGGAGCTTGTGGGCCTGTGTTTCTGGCGAGCCTGCAGTCTAAAGACCGCTGCTCCATAACCTGTCCATAACTAATCCTGCTGGCGGCCGATTGACTGCGAATCTGCAGGGGCGGCATTGCACCTGCAGCTCACTAGAGCTGCTGGTGCAATGCTGAATACAGAGAGTGTATTGCTCTCCGCATTCATCAAGGTCTGGCGGACCTGATCCGCACTGTCAGATCAGGTCCGACAGACCTTTGATAAATATCCCCCCTAGAGTTTAAGTTATCTATCAAACGTTAAAAAGCAAGGAAATTCTGAACTTAAACTGCACTCGTTCTGGGTGCTTTTCCTGATTTCACCAATGGCATAATTGATTACATCACACATGACGTTGATTACATCATCAATGATGTCACATCACTAGTGAAATAACCTATGGCATCAGAAGTGACATAATCCATGACATCATCCTACACAGAGATATTATATATTCTAAATCATCAATTACATTACTAGTGATATCATCAACTGTATCAGTAGTGGCATATAGCCCATGACATAATTCTTCAAATCAGTGATATTATATGTGCTAAATCATCAATGAGATCACTGATAACACAATTAATGGCATCAGTAGTGACATAGCCCATGACATAATTATTCATATCAGAGAAATTATAGGCTAGATTACAAAATGGAGCACAATATTGCACTTACGCGAGCGCGTTGTCTGCGCTCCACTCAGTAATACCTGCACACGTAAATGTGCACTGGTATTAAGAGTACAACACAATGCGAACGCAACCTTGCTTTCGCATTGCCTGGAATTGAAAGCGTGCCTACATAGGCTCCAATAATGGGAGTCTCATTTTCAACCCAGCAGCCACCAGGAAAGCACCTATCCCAGCCCAGGGGCAAATCGTGCAGCAATAGATAAATATATATGTTAATGAATATATATACATATTTATTTATGTGTTCATATGTATATATACACACATTAACACAAATATATATGTATATAAGAATATACATATATATTTATAGTGAAAACAGTCACCTTGATCTCCATGTAAAGACACTTTAGGTGTCGTTTTTTTTTTTGTTTTGTTTTTTTTAAACACCCCACATCCCCTCACTTTAACCCCTTATAATTGCTTTTTATTTTTTTAAACAAATGCCCTTATTTATTTTAAACTACTGTCCTCTTTATTTGGGGGGCAATTGAGGTAACTTTTTATCTTTAACCAGATGTCTGACCTTTGGTTAATTGTGCTTATAATGGCTGGTTATTTAAAGGGCACCTGCAATCGGGCAAATTTGCCCCTTTATGGGCGCACGTTAAGATATTGCCTCATTTGTAATCTTGCCCTATATTTGTTAAAAGTAAAACAAACTCACAGCCACCACACTCTCACAGAGATCTTTTTCCTCTTTTAACTCTATTTTCCTCACCCTAGTCCTTATTTGTACACAGAAACATCTCCTCGTTCCCCCCTATTATTTCCTTCCCCTTACAGACAGCCTTGCATTCTGTATTGCCTCTTATATCAACCGTATTTACATCACACCTGCACTTGATGACCCTCAATAACCCTAATATTTTACCCCAAACATTTCACACTAATCTATTAATAACCTCCTCGCCCCTTTTTCCTCATACAGAATCATCCTCCCTCCTCCTTTCTATTGATCACAATCTCTTTCCACCTCCTTATCTTTGTCTCTTATACGCAAACTCTTCTCATCACACAGGTCTGATATGCACCTTCTTTATCCTTTCTTGCACTAATTTCTCACAAACATGAAGCCTCTTCTGACTTACTTTTTTTCCGTTGTACAACAAATCTTGCTTACTTTTCTCAGGCACACCCTACCTTGTACACCATTTTCCTTTTCCACTCTAACACAGATCAACCTCCTGACCCTCTTACACCTATCACACATAATCCTTTTTCCCCTCTAAGCTCACACGTATACAATCAATTAAGCCAATATAAAAACATAATTAAAGGGACATTATAAACTAGATTTTTCTTTGCATAAATGTTTTGTAGATGATCCATTTATATAGCTGATACAGCTTTTTTTAAATTATATAATTTATATAATATAGTTTAATTTAGGTTGTTGCAATCTGGGGGTGGCAGTTTTAGGGGTTAATAGGTTTAGTTAGTGTCGGCGTTGTCGGGGAATTGCGGTTTAGGGGTTAATATGTTTAGTTAGTGTTGGCGATGTTTGGGAACGGCGGTTTAGGGGTTAATAGGTTTAGTTAGTGTCGGCGATGTTGGGGAACAGCGGTTCAGGGGTTAATAGTTTTATTTAGTGTAAGCGATGGGGGGGTGTGTGGTATAGGGGTTAATAGGTTTAGGTAGATTTGGCAATGTGGGGGGACGGCGGTTTAGGAGTTAATAGGTTTAGTTAGTGTCGGCAATGTCAGGGAACTTCGGTTTAGGGGTTAATAGCTTTATTTAGTGATTTTAGTTAGTGCCGGCGATGTCGGGGAACTGCGGTTTAGGGGTTAATAGGTTTAGGTAGTGTTGGCGATTTGGGTTCACGGCAGTTTAGGGGTTAATAGCTTTATTTAGTGTCGGGGATGTGGTTGGCGTCGGAGGTTTTAGATAATTTTGTTTTTTCGGCAATCGCCAGCATATTATTTTTTTTTTTTTTTTAAATTCTCTTTTATTAAAGGAAACGGAGTAAGTACAGTAGAAATCTCAGACAATTCGTGCAGTCAATATACATACAGATAGTGTCACATATACAAATATTCGTGTCTGTTTTTAGAGGATAATGTCCATGTAGTACCGTGAGTCCACTGAACTGGAAAGTGCAGTTCCGATGAGTTCTCTTGGCTTTACACTCCGTACCTTTGGGAATTTTCATATTTTAAACAATGAAACAATAAAATACAATTTACAACTTATAACTTAACCCAAGTCTATCACAAGTACAGTTAACTATCTGGTGCCTCTGTTTTCCAATCCTCAACCAAATCAGAAAACGTGTGGGAGTAGGGGGGAAACAAAGGGGGGAGGGGGAGAGAAGAGCAAGCAGAGCATGAGAGAAAAAAGGGGAGAGAGGGAGGGGGAGGAAAAAAAAAAAAAAAAAAAAAAAAAAGGAATTTACTCATGTCAGAATAACATGACCTCTAAGGAGGCATTGTTGTGCTCTCTATCCGGCAGGTACTGTCTTTCCCCTCTGATATTCATTTGTAAGACTGCCTCTAGGTGAGCAAAAGGTTTCATTATTTGCGTCTGTATGGAAGGATCTAACTTGTCTATGTATAAGCTCCATTTGCGAAGGAAGGGGCGAAGCCTATTTACTGTGTCGAGTTTGACATCATGCTGTTCCACAAAGAGCTGTTTAAGCACCATGTGGTTTAACTGTGCTATTGTTGGTGGTTGCCTAGTGATCCATCTTGTGAGGATGCAGTGTCTGGCCAGTATGGTGTATAGAGAAAGGAATTTGTGCAGTCTCTTGTGTGTCTCTTCCCATTTAAGTAGGAAGATTTCTAGTTCTGTGAATTTGATGTCTATTTGGAAAGTAGACTTTAGCCAGTATTGACATTGAGCCCAAAATCTCCTGATCATCGGACAGGTGTAGAAATAATGCTGTAGCGAGGGGGTGGTCATTCTACATTTAATACAGTGGTCCGGGATTCGATTATCCCATTTAGAAAGTCTGTGTGGGGTGATATAATCCAAGTGTAGTAGTCTGACCTGTGATTCTCTATGTGTGGTCGCTAATGATGCTTGTCTGGCCTTCTCCAGGCTCTCTTCAATGTCTTGTGTAGTCAGTTCTGTCGAGCATATGATACTGAGTTTTAGCAACATTTTTGCCAAAATCGCAGGTTCTTTTTGTCGCAGTAGCCGCGCATAAATGTGGGATAGGGAGACTGATTCCATCCGGAACATGTTCTGAGCTATTACGAATGGGGATATTTCCCAGAAGTTCTCATTAGACGCTTGTATCGATCCTATATAGTGCCTTAGCTGTAAGTAGGCATAGAAATGACCATTTGGGATTGAGAATTTGGATTTTATCTCCTGAAATGTGCGGACTGTGCGTTGCAGCGGATCCAACACATCTCCTATAACTTTGAGGCCTAGCCTCTCCCAAATACGAAATGGTTCCTGATCCATTCCTGCGGGAAAGTCTGGATTTCCCACCACTGGGATGAGTCTCACGGAGGGAGAGTCTATCTGGAGATATCTGTGAATCATGTGCCAGGCTCTCAATGGGTCTCTGTATGCTACATTATTAAGGATGTCAGCAGGGAGTGATTTCCCATTTCCATAAGGTAGGAATGCCAACGAGACCGGGGCTACTACAGCTCTTTCCAACCTATTGTCTCCAAAGTGCGCTGTGTCCAGCTGCCAGTCTAAAACCAACCTAGCCAATGCCGCCCAGTTATAAAGTTTTATATTCGGGAGGGCCAAGCCTCCAGCAGAGTATGGAAGGTGTAATTTTTCCATCGCTATTCTCGGTTTGTTCTGTTTCCAGATAAAGTGAGAGATTGCTCGGGTTAGCCGTTGTAAGTCAGCTTTGGTTAGAAGAAATGGCAGCATGAGCATTGGGTAGAGGATTTTCGGCAAAATGGTCATCTTGACCAGATTAATTCTGCCCGATAGTCCCAGAGGGAGATTGAGCCAATTCGCTAGTTGGGAAGATAGTTGTGTGCACTTATTAGATAAATTCGATTTGTAAATACGCGAAGGATCTCGGTACAGCTGGATGCCTAAGTATGTGAGTCCTTCTGTAGCCTCCACAAAAGGGAAATTATGGACAATATGTGGCTGTCTAAGCAGCCACAAGACCTCTGATTTGGAGGCGTTTACCTTGTACCCTGACAAACTACCGAATTCCTCAATTGTTTGCAGTATAATGGGGACATACAATTGAGGAGAGTCGATAAATAATAGCATATCATCCGCGTATAAAGCCAAGTGAAGGGGGACCCCCTTTATTACTATGCCTGGGTATGTCCGTCTGAGCTTTATAGCCAGTGGCTCCAATGCTAAGTTGAACAATAGCGGGGAGAGAGGGCAGCCTTGTCTGGTTCCCCTCTGCAAATAGAGGTCTTCCGAGAAGAGGCCATTAGAGAGAACTCTGGCCACTGGTGAGTCGTAGATTTTGCCTAGTATGTCCAAAAAGGGGCCTTTAAAACCAAATCTACGAAGGGATTCTATCAGGTGGGGCCATTCCACTCTATCGAAGGCCTTCTCAGCGTCCAATGACAACAGGAAGGCCTCCCGATCCCCCTTTACTTCCTCGCTATTTCCCTTTGTCCAGTAGAAGTCTATAACCTGTAAGACTCTACGCAAATTTACCACAGATGTGCGCTTGAATATAAAGCCGGTCTGGTCTGGGTGGATCAGGTCCGGGAGAATGGTTTTGAGTCTGTTTGCTATAAGTTTGGTGAACATCTTATAGTCCACATTGAGGAGTGAAATGGGCCTATATGATTCCGGCAAGGAATGGTCCTTGCCTGGTTTGGGGATAAGCGTGATGTGTGCCGCCATGAATTCCTTTGAGGGACGTGAGTCTGTCCCCAAGAAGGAGTTGAACAGTCGAGTAAGGGTGGTGGTGAGCTGTGGTTGCAGGACTTTATAAAATTCGGAGGGCAGGCCGTCTGGGCCTGGCGTCTTGCCTTGTGGTAGATTCTTTAATGTGGAGGCTAATTCCTCTGAGGAAATCGGGGCATTAAGTTTGTCTAATTGTTCTGGGGTAACCTGTGGTAAGCTTATTGATTCCCAGAACTGAGTCAATTTTTCCCGTGAGACTGGTGTTTGTTTGGTATATAGCTGGGTATAGTATTGCTTAAAACAGTTTACTATATCTGCGGGATTGGTGAATGTACGACCATTCCAACGCAGAGCAGCCACACTAACCTTCGCCATTTGGGCTTTTGTCAACCTGGCCAGCAATTTACCTGCACGGCTCCCAAATCTGTAGAATCTGCCTGCTGTTCTTAGTAGACCAGAGGCTGCTTGTTGGTGTGCAAAAGCCTCCAATTCGGCTTTCGCTGCTAAATATTTATCATAGAGGGTTTTCGAGTTGGTCTGGAGGTATAAATGGTAAGCCTGGCCTAGTTGTTTTTGAAGTGTTCTATGTTTATATTGGGTCTTTTGTTTAACTTCAGCTGCATAGGAGATAATATTACCTGCTAACACAGTTTTGGCTGTCTCCCAAAAGAGTGAGATATTGTCTGTATGTATGGCATTGTCTGTTGCATAATCTGTCCAAGAATGTTGTAAGAATTTGATGAAGGACTCAGATTTTGTCAAGTGGGTGGGAAAGCGAAGAATATTTCTGTTGAAGTGCACTCCGTCGGTCTCTAGTGTCAATGTAACTGGTGCATGGTCTGAGATCAATATGTCATGTATTTTGCAGTGCTGAACCCTATCTGTTAATTTATTATCTATAAGGAAGATATCTATCCTAGACAGTGTATGCTTGGCCTTTGAAAGGCACGTGTAATCTCTGCCCTCTGGGTTGATCAACCTCCACACATCACTAGTATTGATGTCCGTTTCAAACATTTTGAATATCTTTGCTTCATATTTTGCTTTGTAATTTTTTTTGGGATCTTTAGCTTTAAGGGGGTCCAGCCATTGTCTGTCTAGAGTGTGAGTAGGAGACATGTTAAAGTCCCCACCAATTATCAGTTTGGAGCCCAAGTGGGGTGCTAGATGTACTATTAAATTTTCCCAAAATTTTTGATCTCTATGATTTGGTGCATATAGGTTACATAAGACATAGTCCACTGAGTCAACGGTTACCTCAATGATCATGTATCTAGAGTTAGGGTCAAGGTATGTAGATTTTATGTTGACCTTCAGTTTTTTCCCGAACATTACTGCTAAACCCCTACTGGCTTTCGTGTGAGACAAAAAGATTACTTGATTCACCCACTCCCTCTTTAATTTTTGGTGTTCTAGGTCTGTGAGGTGCGTCTCTTGAAGCATAGCAATGTCTGTGCCCAGTTTTCTGAGGTGATTAAGGACCGCCTTTCGTTTGATAGGTGTATTGAGGCCCCCCACATTCCAGGTTATAACTTTAAGTGGCATCTATATAAGTTTTGTGTAGTCTGGTGTGTGAGGAGACAAAAAAAAAAAAAAAAAAAAAAAAAAAAAAGGGAAAGGAAAGGAAAGGGGGGGGGGACGGGGATCGCCAGCATATTAGTTATGTTTAGTTAAATAATTTTTCCCATCCTTTTGTTTTTTCGGATCCATTCTTTATTCATGTGCATTATTCTATTCTAAACTTCAGAATAGAATAATGCATATGAATAAAGATTGGATCCGAAAAAAACGAACGGATCCGAAAAAACAATTTAACTTAACATAACTAATTTACCAAAACAATTTTTTTTAAACTTACCTAAACTAATAATTATTTATTTAATGCACATGTCTACCTCTAACTTTTGAGCCCTTCTAACTTTTTTATGCAATATTTTTTTATTAATACATTTTATTAGATGGTGTTATTATGAGTGTAACTGTACTTTGTAATATATTTTTGATGTGTATTGTTACACATTTTTGTTTTGTGAAACAGTTAACCAGAGCTCTAAGAATGTGGTAATCATTTTAGCGTAAATTGCACTCCTGGGTTCGCGGTTACTTTCAACGTGTAATATGAGTGTTAAACCCGATGTGCAAACATCCTTGATAAACCCCTTTTTGCTCGCGCTTAACTATTAGTGCGCCAGTCATAATCTGGCCCATAATAACCTAGATTACGAGTTTTGCTCTAAACAGGGTGCGAAACTAACGCCAAAAAAGTTGCGTTATTTTACTCTCCATAGCGCTGACATTACGAGTTACTGAAAAGTTTCCTTGTGCGTGCGATATGGTGGCATTAAGCTCCATACCGCACAAAATCCAAGGGCTGATTTGTCGTGCTCGTGCACGCTTTCCCCATAGACATAAATGGGGAGAGAGTGTTAGAAAAAAAGTTAACAAAGTGCGGAATGAAAAATCTCTGTAATGCAACCCCATTGATGTCTATGGGGAAAAAAAGTTACATTTTAACCTAACACCTGAACATAAGTCTAAAAATGCAGGTATTCTGAATAATTCTGATTTTAATTTTATTATTGAACCCTTTCCAAAAATGGCCTGTTTTTATTATTTGCCCAAAATCAATAAGGACCCCAATAATCCACCTGGAAGGTCCATTGTATCAGGCAGAGGGTCCTTATGTGATAATCTCTCTAAATACATTGATCATTTTCTACAGCTGTTGGTGTCTAATACTCCTGCTTTTTTAAGAGATACCATCAACACCATTAATAAATTTGAAGGCCTAGAATGGTCAAAAACTGATATGTGGATTACTTGTGATGTGTCCGCTTTATATACCAGTATCCCTCATAAAGAAGGTTTGTCAGCAGTTAGAGAGTTTTTAGACAGCTCCACACTGAATAAGGACCAAGTATTGTTTTTGTTACAGGGGATGCAATTCATTTTATATCATAATTACTTTTTATTTAAAGGAAAATTTTATAAACAGAAAAGAGGTACGGCGATGGGCACCATGTTCGCCCTCTCATATGCCAACCTATACATGGTTTGCTTTGAAAATAGATACATTTGGTCTAATAATCCCCATCACAATTCTATAATTAAATATCATAGGTATATTGTTGATATTATTATAATCTTGCGTGGGGACCAAAATGGAGCTAAGGAATTTTTAATCATATAAATAATAATAATTTTAATTTAAACTTCACCATGCAATCTTCATCTGCAGCAAATGAATCTTTAAATCTAGTCATGTATGTGGCTGAATCTACTAACAAGGTTATTGTTAAAAACTATAGGAGAAATACCAATAGGAACAGCTTTTTGAGGGCCGATAGCAGACATTTAAACAATCGGAAGAGAAATATCCCACTAGGGCAATTTCAAAGTGTGAAAAGAAATTGCACTAACGAGGGAGATTATTTAAAAGAAGTAGAAGTTTTAAAATGAGATTTATTTCTAAGGGTTACTGTGAGAGAGATTTGAAAGATGTGTTACAGAAAGTAATTTAATTAATAGAAAATACCTCTTAAAGGTAAAACCAAAGGAGAATAAGAATACAGGATTTGCCCCAATCCTAATTGTATTACTACATTCAACACTAAACATCATCAGATTAAGAATATATTTGAGAGACATTGGAAAGGGCTTGAATTAGACCCATTCCTCAAAGAATCTATTAGGAAAAGACCAGAATTCATTTTTCACAAAAATTGAGATCTCAAAACCACACTGGCACCTACTAAATTAAGAACACAGTGCACTACCATATCCAAGTGGCTGGGAGGGAACCCTGGTCTTTTTCAGTGTAAAAAGAAAGATTGTTGCCTCTGCCCTTTCATTAGGAAAGTTAACCATAAATTTTAAAATTCCAATGGAACAAGATTTTTTAATATGAAAGACAGGTGCTCCTGTAACAGCACATATGTAGTATATCAAATTAAGTGCAGTAGTGAATTAATCTACATAGGGTGCACATAAAGGAATATTAAATACAGAATATATGAACATCTTAAGAAAATAAAATACTCCTTTATTGGACAGAGTGGGGTAGATTTATCAATGTCTGTCTGACATGATACACTGTATCGTATCATGTCCGACAGATATCGCTGAATGCCGACAGCATATGCTGTAGGCATTTATAACTACACAAGCAGTTCACAGAACTGCTTGTGCAATGCCGCCCCCTGCAAATTTGCGGCAGCAGGGGGTGTCAATCAGCCCGATCGTATAGGATCGTGCGGATTAAAGACTGCAGCCTCAGAGGCAGCAGATAATTTATGGAGCAGCGGTCTTTAAATCTACCCCAGTGTCTCTGATCATTTTGCGCAGGCACAAAATAGTAGATATGGAAGTTAAAATTGTGGAATGGGTGGCCCCTAATGTATGGGATTCCAATAGGAAATAGGGATAGGGCTTGTGTACGCCTCGCAGGTTTTAGCTGTTCCACTATCTGGACATCGATTGTATTAGGTGTTTCTTCCCCTTGCTGACAGGAGACTTGCCATCACTTATGGACTCATGATATTGGTTACATGCTTTATTTGCACTTTCATCTTGTGAGTTTCTGTCTGTCATAGGGGTGTTTTTAACCATTAAATGTTTTATGCCACACTTGAGTCGTAGGTGCGCCTTCATTTCTTCTCTTTTCAGTACCAGTGTAATCTGCTTTTAATATCACTACTGGCTTTTATATGATGGTTACACTTTCTCCTGGTGATATCTGGAGTCAGCACAATCTGTGCGCAGGAGCCTGAGGAACATCCTATGATATAAAAGGCCAAGTGTGTTTGTCCGAAGCTGTCATGCACAGTAGAGACTGCACAAGGACAAACACACCTGGCCTTCAACAAACTGACCTGGGCTGGCTGCTGGCACCTAATCCGTGAAGGGGTGGAGTTGTGTCATGAAGGGGCGGAGCTGGGTGTGAAGGGGCAGGGTCTGAGCATGGTAGGGGCGGGAGCTGCCGTGGCTCAGTGTCTGCATGAGAGAGAGAGCAACACAAGAGGGGACAGGGAGATATAGAGCAAAAGAGGGGGAGAGAGAGCAAAAGAGAGGGGTGAGAGAGCAAAAGAGAGGGGTGAGAGAGAGCAAAAGAGAGGGGTGAGAGAGAGTAAAAGAGAAGGGTGAGAGAGAGCAAAATAGAGGGGTGAGAGAGAGCAAAATAGAGGGGTAAGAGAGAGCAAAATACAGGGGAGGTAGAGAGCAAAAGAGAGGGGCAGAGAGAGAGCAAAATAAAGGGGGAGAGAGAGAGCAAAAGAGGAGGAGAGAGAGTGCAAAAGAGAGTGGGAGACAGAGAGCAAAAGAGAGGGGGGAGACAGAGAGAGAGCAAAACAAAGGGGGGAGACAGAGAGAGAGCAAAAGAGAGGGGGAGAGAGAGAGAAAAAGAGAGAGGGGGAGAGAGAGAGAGAGCAAAAGATATGGGGAGAGAGAAAGAGAGCAAAAGAGAGGAGGGAGAGAGAGCGAAAAAGAGAGGGGGGAAGGGAGAGAGAAAAAGAGAGGGGAGAGAGTGCAAAAGAGAGGAGAAGAGAGAGAGAGAGCAAAAGAGAGGGGGGAGAGAGACCAAAAGAGAGGGGGGAGAGAGACCAAAAGAGAGGGGGGAGAGAGAGAGAGAACAAGCAAAAGAGAGGGTGAGAGAGAGAGCGGGCAAAAGAGTAAGTGAGAGAGAGTGCAAAAGAGAGGAGAGAGAGTGCAAAAGAGAGGGGGGAGAGAGAGCAAAAGAGAAGGGGGAGAAAGAGCAAAAAAAATGGGAGAGAGAGAGCAAAAGAGAGGGGGAGAGCGCAAAACAGAAGGGGGGGAGAGAGAGAGAGAGGGGGAGAGAGAGAGCAAAAGAGAGGAGGGAGAGAGAGAGCAAAAGAGAGGTGGGAGAGAGCGCAAAATAGACGGGAAAGAGAGAGAGCAAGAGAGGGTTGAGAGAGAGAGAGAGCAAAAGAGAGGGGGGAGAGAGAGAGCAAGAGAGGGGGTAGAGAGAAAGAGCAAAAGAGAGGGGGAGAGAGAGCAAAAGAGCAGGGGAGAGAGCAAAAGAGAGGGGGAGAGAGAGCAAAAGAGAGGGAGGAGAGAGAGAGAGAGAAAAAGAGAGGGGGGAGAGAGAGAGCAAAAGAGAGGATGGAGAGAGAGCAAACAAAAGGGGGGAGAGAGAGAGTGCAAAAGAGAGGGGAGAGAGCGCAAAAGAGAGGGGAGAGAGCTCAAAAGAGAGGGGGGAGAGAGAGCAAAATAGAGGGGAGAGAGAACAAAAGAGAAGGGGAAGAGAGAGAGCAAAATAGATAGGGGGGGGAGAGAGAGCAAGGGGTGGAACTGCTGTACTGCAAAAAACGGCCAATGTACACGGGCTTTAGGACTAGTAGTAACATAATAGACTAAGTTGAAAAAATACAGAAGTCTGAGGAATAGAAGATTTATTTCTGCTTTCATTGTACGTACAATAAATCAATGTGTTTACAATAGAGCTGTGCATTTATTTTCTGACCAATGCACATTCGTCATGGAAATGGGAATTTTGTTTCATTATGAAAGAATGCACCAACAAAAATGAAAGAAAACGAAAAAATACTGAGGTTTACTTTACTTTCATTTTTGTTAAGGGTTGATACTTACCTAAGCGTGCTCTCCTGAGCACATTATGGTTAGTATTTTAGCTTTCAAACATTTACATTTATTTTAACAAAAACAAATGTAAAGGTTTAAGGAAATTCTGGTTTTATTTTAAAGGATTACTTTCTGTTATAATTTTTAAGCTAAACAACTAACATATTAAAGTTAATAAACATTAATTAAAACCTACTGACCTATATTTTCTCCAAAACGAAGTTTCATAAAGTTCTAAAAGTTATATCTTTTATTCGCCAATGATGTCACGTTATCCTGCCCACTATTTTCAGCACTGCATGTTCAAAATACTTAAAACAATAACTTTGTGTTTAAAGCGCCATTTTGAAACCTAGGTATTGTAAACGGATTGGTACAGAGCAAAGGATACCCACGGAGTGGGTTTGGAAAACAATTAAATTTGCAGACAAGATTTCTGATATACGGTAGAGATTTGTTAATGAAATGCTATTGATAAAAAGCGTATTTGGGGTAGTTAGTTAGTAACAGGCATAGAAAATATTTACTTACAGTGGCCCTTTAAACTAAAGAAAAACAGAATAGTGCAGCCACTGAATATTCAGGAAAATGAATTTACCTAAATTTTCTAAATGAAAAACTAAATGAACAACAATAAACAATCACTCAGAAACATCACTCCGTACAAGCTTTTCATTAAAACTCTGAGCTGAAAAAAGAGGAAGGTTTTTGTACAGCTCTGTATCACTGTGAGAGGCCAGCTGTTACTCTGCTGACAGTAATAATCTGCTTCATCTTCTGCATGCACTCCGCTGATAGTGAGAGCGTAATCAGTACCAGACCCACTGCCGCTGAACCTGTCTGGGGTCCCTGTGTGTTTGTTGCTTGTACCATAGATAAGAAGCTTTGGAGCTTGTCCTGATTTCTGTTGGTACCAGTGCAAGTAGCTGGTGCTAACACTGCTACTGGCTTTACATTTGATGCTGATAGTTTCTCCAGGTGGCACAGTGAATAAATCTGGAGTCTGTGTCATCATGGTCTGTCCACAGGAATCTAAGGATTTAAATAATTATTGAAAATAATTAGTGGAAATATATTTTATTTATTTCTACAGTTAATGTACAAATATCTACAATAAAACATAATATATATCTGTAAAATTAAATCTGAATCACTTACACTGAATATAGCACAACAATAAACACAGCAGATAAGTTGGATAAAGCATCTTTGTGTTACTGAGAGAGCTCAGATACAGACTGATGTCACCTGCACAATGTATGTAATATGTACATCAGCTGAGACTGGGGAGGAAATGTCTGGTTATGCAAAACTGCACAATGCAAATAATATCTCACTTCACTTGTCTGTTGTAGATCTATAAAAAGTATTAATTCTGAATTGTATTTAAAGTCAGGTTGTATGAAGTTACAGTCATATTATCATTTAATAGTTATGCACTCTGAGCAGGTTTAACTGCCCTTTTCTTCTCCTGAGTGATCTTTTTCTCAGCTACATTACAAAAATATTGAAACTAACCAACCATATAAATAATAGGGATGTTATCTATATAGCAAATATTCTTTTCATTAAAGCAACAGCAAACGGCTTGTAATTACACTGTCCTTTTTTAATCTTGTCATGAATAAACAAAAATCTTGTTTGCGGCAGATGTTTTCTACGGTCAAACTTCACCCACTACTTGCATTGTTTGGAGCTGTTAATCTAGAAATGTTACTGCATTAGACACAGCTAGCCACTGTCATTTTATTAACAATATATATATATATATATATATATACAGTATATTGTTTTGCAGTTCTTTAGTTATCATCTCTGAGGACAATTAGGGATAGATATGTGACAAAGTTAGGTTTGTGAAGCCTGCAGTATTCACTTCTAATTCTCAGAAGTGTAAACACCACAATTTTCAGGGATAAATAACAGAAAAGGGGGCTACATAAATAATATTTTACTATACATACTATTTAAATTACAATATGAGTGTTAAATCCCTTTAAGTAATTCTTAGCCAATCTAAGGCCTAAGGGTTAATTTTATCTGGATCTTAACTTGTGCTGTACTGCATTGCACTGAGCACCTGCTGTCCTGAACAAAATGACATCATGTTATGATGTCACACATTAAGTGATGCAGTAAAACTCCCATAACAAGCACAAATCTCATTTGATCATAACACTGACATTATAAAGATTAAAGGATATCATAGATATTCGGAGAGAGACAGAAACACGGAGGACTTTTAGTATTTTTCATAATAAACTGGTTTATAAACTGTTTTGCTTGGGGCGAACTAAAATATTTTCACGAGCAATGATCAAATTAACGGCCACAATGATAATTATGTAGTTGAGTTGAGTTAATTTCTGGAACTTTTATTATAATTAAATATATATCACTGATATTAAAAGTATATATGCCATTTTTAAGGAGGCCCCAAAATCCTGAAACCAGATTTACATTACAGGGAGGCAAATGAAAAATAAGTAGAACAATGATAAAGTGAATTGAATATAAAATGTAACTGTTAAAAAAAAAAAACGTAATGCCTAGGGGCCCATTTATCAAACTCCGTATGGAGCTTGTGGGCCTGTGTTTCTGGCGAGCCTGCAGCAGTTATCAAGCAGCGGTCTAAATAATAATAACTAATCCTGCTGGCGGCTCACTAGAGCTGCTGGTGCAATGCTGAATACAGACAGTGTATTGCTCTCTGCATTCAGCAAGGTCTGGCGGATCTGATCCGCACTGTCGGATCAGGTCCAACAGACCTTTGATAAATATCCCCCTAGAGTTTAAGTTATCTATCAAACGTTAAAAAGCAAGGAAATTCTGAACTTAAACTGCACCCGTTCTGGGTGCTTTTCCTGATATCACCAATGACATAATTGATTACATCACACATGACGTTGATTACATCATCAATGACGTCACCTCACTAGTGAAATAACCTATGGCATCAGAAGTGACATAATCCATGACATCATCCTACACAGAGATATTATATATTCTAAATCATCAATTACATTACTAGTGATATCATCAACTGTATCAGTAGTGGCATATAGCCCATGTCATAATTCTTCAAATCAGTGATATTATATGTGCTAAATCATCAATGAGATCACTAATAACACAATTAATGGCATCAGTAGTGACATAGCCCATGACATAATTATTCATATCAGAGAAATTATGGGCTAGATTACAAAATGGAGCACAATATTGCACTTACGCGAGCGCGTTGTCTGCGCTCCACTCAGTAATACCTGCACACGTAAATGTGCACTGGTATTAAGAGTACAACACAATGCGAACGCAACCTTGCTTTCGCATTGCGTGGAAGCCTAGCACACTTGAGAGTGTGCCTACATAGGCTCCAATAATGGGAGTCTCATTTTCATTCCAGCAGCCACCAGGAAACCACCTATCTCAGCCCAGGGGCAAATCGTGCAGCAATAGATAAATATATATGTTAATGAATATATATACATATTTATTTATGTGTTCATATGTGTATATACACACATTAACACAAATATATATGTATATAAGAATATACATATATATTTATGGTGAAAACAGTCACCTTGATCTCCATGTAAAGACACTTTAGGTGTTTTTTTTTTTTTTTTAAACACCCCACATCCCCTCACTTTAACTCCTTATAATTGCTTTTTATTTTTTTAAACAAATGCCCTTATTTATTTTAAACTACTGTCCTCTTTATTTGGGGGGCAATTGAGGTAACTTTTTATCTTTAACCAGATGTCTGACCTTTGGTTAATTGTGCTTATAATGGCTGGTTATTTAAAGGGCACCTGTAATCGGGCAAATTTGCCCCTTTATGGGCGCACGTTAAGATATTGCCTCATTTGTAATCTTGCCCTATATTTGTTAAAAGTAAAACAAACTCACAGCCACCACACTCTCACAGAGATCTTTTTCCTCTTTTAACTCTATTTTCCTCACCCTAGCCCTTATCCTTATTTGTACACAGAAACATCTCCTCGTTCCCCCCTATTATTTCCTTCCCCTTACACACAGCCTTGCATTCTGTATTGCCTCTTATATCAACCGCATTTACATCACACCTGCACTTGATGACCCTCAATAACCCTAATATTTTACCCCAAACTTCTCACGCTAATCTATTAATAACCTCCTCGCCCCTTTTTTCTCATACAGAATCATCCTCCCTCCTCCTTTCTATTAATCACAATCTCTTTCAACCTCCTTATCTTTGTCTCTCATACACATAATCTCATCACACAGGTCTGATATGCACCTTCTTTATCCTTTCTTGCACTAATTTCTCACAAACATGAAGCCTCTTCTGACTACTTTTTTTTCCTTGTACAATAAATTGTGCTTACTTTTCTCAGGCGCAACCTACCGTGTACACCATTTTCCTTTTCCATGCTAACACAGATCAACCTCCTAACCCTCTTACACCTATCACACATAATCGTTTTTCCCCTCTAAGCTCACACGTATACAATCAATTAAGCCAATATAAAAAGCTCACACGTATACAATCAATTAAGCCAATATAAAAACATAATTAAAGGGACATTATACACTAGATTTTTCTTTGCATAAATGTTTTGTAGATGATCCATTTATATAGCTGATACAGCTTTTTTTAAATTATATAATTTTGCTTATTTTTAAATAACATTGAACTGATTTTCAGACTCCTAACCAAGCCCCAAGATTTTAGGAGAATACTGATGTATACCTACTCCAGCTTGCTCCTCTTTGTATAAAGAGTCTTTTCATATGCAGAGGAGGGGGGGGGGGGGTCTGCATTTTATGCTATAGAACCACTTGCAGTTGGTGTTCCAGCTAACCTTTTCAACTGTGCTAAACTGGGAGCTTCTAAGTAATTGTTTAAATGGTTTTATACTGGATTTTTAGATCAGTATCTGTGCATATTATTCTTTATAGTAGTGTCTATTACATGCAGTTAAATGAAAATGGGTGTATACTGTCCCTTTAAATGTCTCTCTGTATGTTTTTTTTTGCCTAAAGGAATCATGCATATATCTCTACACATTACTATGCATGATGTCATAAAACATATTGTACAATGTAATCTGAGATACCATAGTAATACATTTTTTACAATATAATTTCTCTAATGTCTTCATGTCACTAGTGATGCCAATGAAGATGCCATAGGTGATCATTGATGGTTTAGAAAATATAATTTCTCTGATCTGTAGGATGATGTCATGGGTTATGTCACTAGTAATGCCATTGATGTCATAAGGACGTCATTGATGATGTCATCAACAATGGCATGTGTGATGTAATCAATTATGTCATTAGTGATGTCAGGCAAAGTCACTAGAGCGGGGGCAGTTTAAGTTCAGAATATCCTTGCTTTTTAACCTATGATTGAGAACTTAAACTCTAGGCATTAACGGAAGATTTTTGCCAATTAATTTCATTCTTTTTAAAATTTTCTTGAAAAAAAAATAAATCACACACATATGCACTAAGTATATTATTATACTTACAGAAAATAAACATATGAAAAAAATACATAGGATAACAATGACAAAAAAAGAGGATTAAGATCAAACAGCAATTAGTAATTATTTAAATCCATAACTATCATATCAATTTAATCTTAAATTATGCAAACACCACTTAAAATAATAAATATCTATATAAGAATATTATAAAAATAAAAAATAGTTTATTTTGCGAATTCCATTGATTAAAAAATACAAAAAAGTAAACTATATAATCATTAACAATTTTCTTTTAAATGATTACATAAATAACAAAGAGAGAGGCAGAAATACAGAAAAAGAAAGAGAATGAGAGAGATAGAGAATATATGTATACAGTATACATAAACACTGTATATAAACAAAAGTGTTAAGCACTCAATGGAAACATCACTGATACATTAAAGGAACCCATTGTTAAACCAAGTCCAGTGAGTGCTTAACTATTTTGTTTTAACTTTGAAAGCACCTTGGCTGATGACCACTGGATGGTGAGAGTGCATACATGTGATTATATATATATATATATATATATATATATATATATATATATATATATATATATATATATATACTGTATATACACACAGTATGTCTCCAATGTAATCTTGATATAACAATGGACCAACCTAAGGTAACTCCCGGTATGCTGGTTCTGATCCAATTAATGTCCGCTTGCATTATTTTTATTAATTGTAGGACTGGTACTGTGCCTACACTATTACCCCCAGGCAGGGGCGTGTTTAGGTTTTGTGCTGCCCAAGGCACTCAAAATTCTGCTGCCCCCCCCCCACCCCAGGTTTAAGGCCTTTTTTTAGACATAATATTTTGGGGGCAGGGTGTAAAAAATTGAAAAAATAATGTCTTTTTAAGTAGATGTTAACCAGAGCTCGCATTCACTCTGGTCACACACACACACACACACACACACATATATATATATATATATATATATATATATATATATAAATCCAAAAGGAAAAAAGTGAATGGCTCCAGCACTGTTTCTTTAAAAGTGAAAAAACCTTTATTAAGGTGACAAAATGAACAGACAGCAATGTTTCGGGTAACGCAGACCCTTAATCATGCTATGGATTGCTCTGCAGCACAGCTTTAAATAGGCCAGATGGCTTAATTACAAACATATTAACTCCATATTGGCTGAACTTTTTTTGACCATTGATAGAAATTACTACTGCCATCTATTGGGCCAATTCATGAATTACACATGTAGAAAAACAGAATTTTTTTATTTTTTTTGTCTAAACAAAAATGTTAAATACATAGGTAAAGTTAAACACATGAGCAGTGATGCAAAGTTTAATCATGACATCCAAAATTAAAAATGCATATATATATGAAGAAAGATAAAATTTATAAAAACAAATGGAGATCATAATCTCTATTCAGACCTACTGGATGTAGAGTTTTTAGTTGTTGAATCCACCATACCTCTCTCTTTTTGAGTTCAAGTTCCCTATTCCCTCCTCTCCTAAGTTTAGGGATATGATCTATTATTTGGTACCTGAGTTGGCTGACAGTGTGTCCCATTTCAAGAAAATGGGAAGAAACTGGAAGGGTTTTATCTTGGCATCTAATTGAAGATTTATGCCCACTAATCCTATCTCTAATGGGGCGTGTAGTTTCCCCTACATAGCCCCTCCCACATGGACATTTTAATAGGTAGACTACAAAGTCTGTGTCACAGGTATAGTACCCATTAATTTCCCGAATTTTTCGGTCATTGGTTTGTGCTATGTGTTTACCTTTTATCATAGCATTACATTGTGCACAATGGAGACAGGGGTATGAGCCCTTTTTGGGGGTAGTAAGATAGGTAATCCTACTGGTGTTTGTACTGCCAATGTCAGCCTTAACTAAGATATCCCTAATATTTTTAACTCGTCTGTATGAGTGTATAGGGGGGCTTGAAATTCAGATATATGAGGGTTAAACTTACCCAAAAGATACCAGTGTTTTTTAATGATATTAGCAATATGATCACTATGTGTATTAAATTCTGAAGAAAAAAATATACGTTTATTGTTCTTCTTTGGTTTAACACTTTTCTCATGTAGAGCTTCATTTTTACATCTAGTGATCATAGATGGGGGATATCCTCTCTCTTTAAATTTGTTAGCCATTTCCTCAAGTCTAATTTCTTGCATATCTTTGTCCTGTACATTTCTAATAGTTCTTATAAATTGGCTTTTTGGAATGGAAGAAAAAACTCTCTTAGGGTGGTAACTATTATATTGTAGTAATGTATTACGATCAGTTGGCTTAACATAAAGATCTGTTTTAAGGACTGAATCTTTTTTGTATATGATCGTGTCAAGGTAATTTATAGAGGTGTCAGAAAAATTTAAAGTAAATCTCAAACTATCAGTGCACTTATTAAGCTCATCAACAAAGTCTATTAAGGATGAAATAGGGCCCCTCCATATGCCAAAGACATCATCTATATAGCGAAGCCATAGCCTACATTTAGTTTTAAAGTCTTGATTGGTATAAACATTTTTCTCCTCAAATTGGCTAACAAAGATGTTGGCGTATGAAGGGGCCATATTCGAATCCATCGCGGTTCCACGTTTTTGTAAATAGAATGTGTCCTGAAAAAGAAAATAATTGAGATATAACAATATATTGAGTAAATCCTCAATGAAATTACTTTGTTGCAAAGAGAAGTTATTTTCTTGTTTAATAGATTCAAGGGTAGCCTGAATGCCTGCTTCATGGGGGATACATGTGTAAAGGCTCACAACATCTAATGAGAAAAGGATATCATTATCCACATCCGAAATATTAGAAAGTTTTTTCAACAAATCACCTGTATCTTTAAGAAAAGAGGTTTGTTTGGATGCAATAGGATAGAGAATCTTATCTATAAAAATAGCGATATGTGAAAATACAGAATCTGTACTGGCGACGATTTTATCTTTCTTCATATATATATGCATTTTTAATTTTGGATGTCATGATTAAACTTTGCATCACTGCTCATGTGTTTAACTTTACCTATGTATTTTACCTTTTTGTTTAGACTTAAAAAAAAAAAAAAAATCTGTTTTTCTACATGTGTAATTCATGAATTGGCCCAATAGATGGCAGTAGTAATTTCTATCAATGGTCAAAAAAAGTTCAGCCAATATGGAGTTAATATGTTTGTAATTAAGCCATCTGGCCTATTTAAAACTGTGCTGCAGAGCAATCCATAGCATGATTAAGGGTCTGCGTTACCCGAAACGTTGATGTCTGTTCATTTTGTCACCTTAATAAAGGTTTTTTCACTTTTAAAGAAACAGTGCTGGAGCCATTCACTTTTTTCCTTTTGGATTTACATATGAGAGGTGAGCAGGACCCTCTGGCTACCGTGCACTTTGCTAACTAACTCTGAACTGTTACTTGTGCTGGACCTATTGCACTCTTTGTATGTTACCTTCCTGTGGAGGTCTCGAGCACAATATACACTTGATGGAGGTGCAAAATGAAGGTTTGGATGTTTTTTCATACTCGGATGTAGATGCCTCTAGGATAACAGCCCTTGCAAGAGGTTCAAGAGAATTCCTTAGAGACACAGCAAACACCAATATGTCAAAGAATTGGGAAAAAGCACGCAAAAAATTGTTATCCTATGAGCTACATAGTACCACATTGGCTGAATACTACAGGGTAAAGCGGATTCCAAGAGGCCTGAGAATCAAGCTAAGACCTACCATTATGGCCAATAATGAAAAGTATCGCAAAAGATTCGAGTGCATTTTAAATAAGTGTTCTTTTGACATTATTGTGTGGACAGTTGAATGCCTCCAGGAAGAAATGGACAAACAAAAAGTGTTGGTTACAGAATGCGAACAAACATTGAATATCCATTTCTCCACGGAAGAATTACAAAATATCAAAGCAGAGGTGAACAAACTATTGGATGATTACCAAAAGGAACTTAAAGAAATTAAAAGACAAAAGTTTACAAGAGACGAAGAAGATTACCAGCAAGATCGTGTATACAGGTGGTCACATGATAGTCGCGGCCGTGACGTCATGTGGAAGCGACAAGGCAGAGGCGGAGGTGCATGGAGAGGAGCGAGACACGCTCCGAAAACAACCGCAATGGGCAACTCACCTTCCAGTTCCTCTGAAGATTTTTTCAGCTCCTGTACAGAAAACGATACCGGAGGGGAGGAAAGAAACACCGGTCCCAGTGGAGACACCCGCTCACAGCGGAGCAGCGTGAGGAGCAAACAGCCGTAAAGGGGAAAGAAAAAAGTGACTCACTAAATTCAAGGTACCAACAAAACCTCCCTGATCAAAATCCCTTTGAACTGTCTATATACACTCCGGCTGGACTGATCCAACAGGAGAATGGTAATCCTGATATGCCTAATGAAGTTCATAATAGTAATATTGTTGTGAACATTTCTAAATATGTTTTATCTAAAGATGAATATTCTGTGTTAGGCAAGGGGTTATCATTTTGTCCTACAAGTCATGTAAATGAATTTACTGTTGAAAAAGATTTATATAGATTCTTTCGCACTTTAAAATTAAAGACACACTTTGGCAATGAAAATGATGGTATGGTTTGTGATACATCTATTGATAGTGATAATGCCATGTTTAATCTAGTCTTTAAAATTTAAGAATAAGTCTACCTTTGTCCCCAGTTCAACTAACCCAGGTGTTGAAACATTTATTAAGTTTGTTCAAAATGATGTGAAGAATTTACTATCACAGAAAAAGTTTAAACAAAAAGGTAACATTTCTTATGGAGAAAGGCAGGCATTAAAAAATCTTGCAAAAAATAAAAACATCACCATTAAAAATGCAGATAAGGGTGGGGCGGTTGTTGTATTAGATACTGAGTTTTATGTACAAGAAATTTTAGGCCAGTTATCTGATGGTGGCATCTACCAGATCTTAGAGGGAGACCCTTTATTGGATATTAAGAAGGAAATTAAAACAACAGTAGACACAGCTCTAAAAAACAATATAATTTCAAAAGATCTTGCAAAATTCCTCATAAAAACTGATCCTATCACTCCTGTGTTTTATACACTACCTAAACTTCATAAAAATTACAATGCCCCCCCTGGCGACCTATTGTCGCCAGTACAGATTCTGTATTTTCACATATCGCTATTTTTATAGATAAGATTCTCAATCCTATTGCATCCAAACAAACCTCTTTTCTTAGACAGGTGATTTGTTGAAAAAACTTTCTAATATTTCGGATGTGGATAATGATATCCTTTTCTCATTAGATGTTGTGAGCCTTTACACATGTATCCCCCATGAAGCAGGCATTCAGGCTACCCTTGAATCTATTAAACAAGAAAATAACTTCTCTTTGCAACAAAGTAATTTCATTGAGGATTTACTCAATATATTGTTATATCTCAATTATTTTCTTTTTCAGGACACATTCTATTTACAAAAACGTGGAACCGCGATGGGTTCGAATATGGCCCCTTCATACGCCAACATCTTTGTTAGCCAATTTGAGGAGAAAAATGTTTATACCAATCAAGACTTTAAAACTAAATGTAGGCTATGGCTTCGCTATATAGATGATGTCTTTGGCATATGGAGGGGCCCTATTTCATCCTTAATAGACTTTGTTGATGAGCTTAATAAGTGCACTGATAGTTTGAGATTTACTTTAAATTTTTCTGACACCTCTATAAATTACCTTGACATGATCATATACAAAAAAGATTCAGTCCTTAAAACAGATCTTTATGTTAAGCCAACTTATCGTAATACATTACTACAATATAATAGTTACCGCCCTAAGAGAGTTTTTTCTTCCATTCCAAAAAGCCAATTCATAAGAACTATTAGAAATGTACAGGACAAGGATATGCAAGAAATTAGACTTGAGGAAATGGCTAACAAATTTAAAGAGAGAGGATATCCCCCATCTATAATCACTAGATGTAAAAATGAAGCTCTACATGAGAAAAGTGTTAAACCAAAGAAGAACAATAAACGTATATTTTTTTCTTCAGAATTTAATACACATAGTGATCATATTGCTAATATCATTAAAAAACACGGGTATCTTTTGGGTAAGTTTAACCCTCATATATCTGAATTTCAAGCCCCCCCTATACACTCATACAGACGAGTTAAAAATATTAGGGATACCTTAGTTAAGGCTGACATTGGCAGTACAAACACCAGTAGGATTACCTATCTTACTACCCCCAAAAAGGGCTCATACCCCTGTCTCCATTGTGCACAATGTAATGCTATGATAAAAGGTAAACACATAGCACAAACCAATGACTGAAAAATTCGGGAAATTAATGGGTACTATACCTGTGACACAGACTTTGTAGTCTACCTATTAAAATGTCCGTGTGGGAGGGGCTATGTAGGGGAAACTACACGCCCCATTAGAGATAGGATTAGTGGGCATAAATCTTCAATTAGATGCCAAGATAAAACCCTTCCAGTTTCTTCCCATTTTCTTGAAATGGGACACACTGTCAGCCAACTCAGGTACCAAATAATAGATCATATCCCTAAACTTAGGAGAGGAGGGAATAGGGAAATTGAACTCAAAAAGAGAGAGGTATGGTGGATTCAACAACTAAAAACTCTACATCCAGTAGGTCTGAATAGAGATTATGATCTCCATTTGTTTTTATAAATTTTATCTTTCTTCATATATATATGCATTTTTAATTTTGGATGTCATGATTAAACTTTGCATCACTGCTCATGTGTTTAACTTTACCTATGTATTTTACCTTTTTGTTTAGACTTAAAAAATTTTTTCCTGTTTTTCTACATGTGTAATTCATGAATTGGCCCAATAGATGGCAGTAGTAATTTCTATCAATGGTCAAAAAAAGTTCAGCCAATATGGAGTTAATATGTTTGTAATTAAGCCATCTGGCCTATTTAAAGCTGTGCTGCAGAGCAATCCATAGCATGATTAAGGGTCTGCGTTACCCGAAACGTTGCTGTCTGTTCATTTTGTCACCTTAATAAAGGTTTTTTCACTTTTAAAGAAACAGTGCTGGAGCCATTCACTTTTTTCCTTTTGGATTTACATATGAGAGGTGAGCAGGACCCTCTGGCTACCGTGCACTTTGCTAACTAACTCTGAACTGTTACTTGTGCTGGACCTATTGCACTCTTTATATATATATATATATATATATATATATATATATATATATATATATATATATATATTAAGACATTATTTTGCAAGTCAGATGATTAAAGTGTTTATATCAGAAAAAAATATCCTTCACTGTATGATAGTTTGTCAGTAGGTAGTTGTTTAACCTTAAAGGGACATTAAACCCAAATTTTTTCTTTCATGATTCAGACAGATCATGTGATTTTAAACAACTTTCCAATGTACTTCTTTTATCTAAATTGCTTCACCCACTTGCTATCCATTGTTGAAAAGCATATCTAGGTAGGCTTAGAAGCAGCAATGCATTACTGGGAGCTAGTTGCTGATTGGTGGCTTCACAAAAATGCCTCTTTTCATTGCTTCACCAGATGTCTTCTGATAGCACCCAGTAGTGCATAACTGCTTCTTCAAAAAAGAATACCAAGAAAATGAAGCAAATTAGATAAGAGGTAAATTGGAAAGTTATTTAAAATCACATGCTCTAAATGAATCATAAAAAATAAGAAAAAGAAATTTGTTGGGTTTCATGTCCCTTTAAACATCTTTTTTGGTGATTGACAGTTATTTAAGCAAAATATCTGCTTGGATAAATATGTAATGAATATACAAACTGGCCTTTAAAAGTACTTAAAAAATACAACAGTAGTTATGATAGGTTTAGGAATTGTATCCTAGGGGATAAAGTCACATGATACAATCATAATAAAGTATATACTTGTATTGTTTCTGAATGTATTAAATGCATACAACATATTTTCAGTTGTGTTTTAAGTCACATAGTTGTATAGATTCAGCAATAAATACTTATTCTTTGCATGTATGACAGATAGACAAACAGTAAATGTACAAGTATTTAGTGACTAATCAGTTTAAGTATTTTAATGCCTATTGAAGATGTATTAAAGGAAGAAAGGCATATGCTGTTTCACAGTGGTCACGTTGTAGTGCACACTGCACTGTGTAGTCTGTGTGAGTCTCAATCACGCGGTGGAGCCAGGAAGAATACCTCATTCCCTCTCAGTCCAGGTCAGGCTGCGCAAGTGAGCTCCGCCTCCACTGTCACCACGTCATGCACACCCACATACAATCCCATAGGATAGCAATAGCCAGGCCAGCCATTTAAGTCATTAGTAATTGGTTGATTTAGCCACCCGGCCCTGAGTTCAGTAGAGTGGCCCTAGTGACTCAAAATTCTGCTGCCCCTTAAAAATCTGCTGCCCTAGGCACCGGCCTTGTTGGCCTATGCCTTAATACGCCTCTGCCCCCAGGTGAATAAGCATAATGTGAGGTTTCCCCCATCTTAAAAGGGCCTCAGAAATGATGTCAACTAACTAAGGCCAGCGCATTCCCCTATGCCCTAACCACCTAACAGATGTCTTGGTAGATGGGAAGCCCAAATTCTGCCCCAAGGGATGGGAAGTGCTCCGAACAGCGGCCCAATGAACGTAGGAGTGTCCCACAATCCAAACCCTTTTTGCTCCTGGTGTGCCTCCTGTGAAAACAAAAGACATTAGTATCTGGGGAATATTACTGGCCGCCTTAAACAATCAGATGAACATAGCCTCTAAAACGATTGGAGCGCCAACGCCCCAACCGTTTGATGTTATCAATGGAAGAACCCGTGAGTGCCGCATTAGTGGCCGCTCCTTTGCGAAAAGAGTGTGGTGCTATTATAGAAACATCCAGCCTTGCTTTATTCGCTGCTCTATGCAATACCCGACTAAACTGAAATTTTGAAAGGGAGCTCCCATCCTCATGGATCAAAAATTGCCCAAGTGTCGGGGGCCTAAGCACTGTAAATTTGTTCACTAGCTTCACTGGACAGCAAGGACTATCAGTGACTGGGGGGATAGTGACCCAAACACCCTTACCTAATTGGTCAGTTATGGAATGGGGGATAAACAAGAGCAATGAGTCTGGGGAGGCCCTGACATATTGTAACTGTACACCTCTGCCTGATATTCACTTTGAAGGGGCCACTAACTCACCCACTCGTAGAGCTGCTGAGAAGGCTAGCACAAAAGCAGTTCTGAATAATAATAATTCAAATTTGGAAGCACAAATGAATTCCAATGCAGAGACCAACCGCTCAAGCCGGTCCCTGGTAATAGGCTCCTGTGAGTCCTTTTTTTGTGGCTGTAATCTACCCCATCCTTTCACTACTTGCCGAATAAAAAAAATTAATTTGCAGGATCTGGCAAAGCTAAAGATCTATAAAAGGACAACGCTGCCAAACAAGACTGAATGGCACCCTGACGTGCCCCAGTGGCGTGTAAACTCACCAACCAGTCATATAAGGTCACCTGAGATCTCTGAGCAGACTCAACGTCCCTGGAATTGCAAAACTGATCCCATTCACTCCAGAGTCTCACGTAGGAGTGCCAGGGGAACGGGGCCAAGGAGGCACGCACCAGGGGTAGTAAAGCTATCCAGTACCGACAAGCTGCCAAAGGAAATCAGGACAAAGTAAATCCACTGTAGCTGCATTGGGAACTAATCATCTAAAGGTCTCCCACTCAAATCTACATAACGCATCATCCACAACGTTATTCACCCCAGGGATATGTTTCGCTATGAATTGGATATTGAGTTCTAGACAGCGCAACACCAGATGCCGCAACAAAGTAACTACCACCGAAGAGGTGGTAGACATGTTAATTGTGTATACCCCGCTGATGTTGTCTATCCAGAACACAATAGTTCTGTCTGAGAATTTATTCCCCCAAAGTTCAACTGACATAACTATGGGAAAAAGTTCAAGGAGAGTTAAGTTGCGAGTTAAGCCCAGAGTTACCCACTGTCTCGGCCACCTTCCCGCACTCCATTTGCCTGGAAAATAAGCCCCATAGCCATGTTCTCCCGCTGCATCAGTAAAAAGGTGTAAAAGCTGGCTAGATACCGGTCCAGTGCGCCAAACACGCACCCCATTAAATTTTACCAGGAAGGATTCCCAGACCAACAAATCTGCTACCATGTCCTTTTAGAGTGTAATTTTTGAGTGGGCCTAGATCTCCAGCTAAGTTGTCTCTCTAATCTCCAATTAAAAAATTTGCCCCTTTGCGATGACCCTAGAAGCAAAATTTAGTAGACCTAAGAGAGATTGGAGTTGCTTTAGCGAAATATACTTACTACTAGCTGCCGCCCAGACAGCCTCTAACATAGTTTGGATCTTATCAACTGGAAGTCTACAGACCATCTCCACAGTGTCTACCTCAATACCTAGAAAGGTCTTGGGTCTTATCCTCAGCTAGGGGATCCCAAATTGGGACATAAGATTCCGCATCTCATTCATAAGCCTCAAACATTCATCTGAATCGGCTCTCCCTACCAGAAGGAAATCATCCAGGTAATGAGTTATAGAATCACTGCCCGCCCTAAACTCCACAGCCCAATGAAGGAAAGTGCTGAAGGACTCAAAGAGTGCACACGAAAGTGCACACCCCATATGAAGGCAGTGATCTACATAGACTTCACCCTGGAACTTGCAACCCATAAGGGGAAAAACTGATGGATGAAGGGGCAACAACCAAAAAGCAGCCTCAATGTCTAATTTCGCCATTAACGCACCCCTCCCTGCCTGTCTAACCAAATCCAGGGCACTATCAAAATATTGATAGTGCACTGAACATAGCTGAGGGTCTATAGCATCATTAACTGAGCTACCCTTGGGTTATGAAAGGTGCTGAATAAGGCAAAATTTACCTGGTTCTTTTTTGGGCACAACTCCTAGGGGGGATACCACTAAATTTGGGAGGGGTGGCTAGGGGAATGGTCCTATCATATGACCCACAGCCAACTCTTTATTTAATTTTTTTCCTGGTTGCCGGGGTGTCTTTACGTTCAAGGCAGTCATTACCTGGGTGGGGGCCGGCACAGAATTTGCAGACGTGTCTAAAATTACAGGAGTTGCCACTCTCACATTTTTGCTCCTGAAATACCCAGCATGCCCTGCCCCTATTTTGGCTTCTTTTGGCACAAAATGTTTGTAAACTAGTATTCTTGGAAGGGGGTGGGGAAGGATTGGGAGGGTCCATACGCTGCCATAACTGGGAATCAGTGGAGTTGAATGTTAGGACATGGTTGCCCGACATTTTCCTTCTAAATTCAGAATTGTACTCCATATCCTATCACTATGGTGTCTTTGGATCCAGTGAATGGTATCCGTATATCTTAAAATGGCCAAATTTTGAGAGGGGTATTTCTCGAGGTATCAGTAAGAGAAGACCCTAAAACATTGCAGCCACTTGTCAAAAGTGTCTGGGCGATTAAATTGCTTAGGTCCTATCCCCTCTGCACTCCTTTCTTTTTGCCTATAAGCATAAATCGACAAGTCAAAAATATTAATGTATTTACCTTGGTGTATACGCTTCACTATTTTAGGGCGCAAATGAGCGTGAAGTGAGTAAATTTTTGCTGGGCTTGCATCCCCATACAATGCAGCTTTTCTTTCTGAAATAGCAGCTAAAGTGGTTGTGCTCTGTACAGGGAGGGGGGATACCATTCAGTTTGATTGGGCTGAATTGGGCCTACAGTGACCTGTTTACTAGAACCTGAATGATTTTCCTTTAGGATTTTTTTAATCATCCTAAACATCCTCTTTTGACCTTTTCCCTGCAGACCTAGAGATGTGTCGCTATCGGAATCGGTGACGGTTGGGGAGGAGTCTGAGGAATCATTACGGTCATGTGTGAATGTTCAAGACTCACCATGTACTGCAGTTGCAGGGTTCTGTAATGATGTTGTTGCTACTGCTGATGGTGTTTCTGGCCCTGTTGATGTTGAAGGATTTGGCTCCTGATGAACCCTGGAAGTACCCGGTATTACCTGTTGCATTGTCACTGGCAATGTTGAAGCGCCTGGAGGAATGCTTGTGGCCATGCCTGTGTGCTCTGCTGACAACACCCCCTGCAAGAGATCCAACAACTTGCGAGCACATTGTACATTGGGACTGAGAGTACACAGGGATGAGGAGGAAACAAGAATAGAGGAAGTATGCAAGGAATTAACATTCATGGAACATTCATACCACCCGTGCACTGAGGTCCTGCATAATTCACACAGTTTTGCATAATGGAACTACATGTATTCAAGTGAGAAGCATCAATCACGCCTCTGGTACCTAATAAAGGATTATGTTGAGGACCAGGGATGTTAGCAGCAATCCCAGGCTGTATAGCTGCATTATCCTGGCTAACTGTATTGGACATATTGGGAACCACTACTGCATTAGTTAATGCGCTGATGTTAACATTAGCCCCTGAACTAGGTCCTTAAATAAACTGTAGAGGTCTGTTATGGGCTTTAGGAATTCTTGCCCTTATCTGAGAACCGCTCCTACCTGTTGCTGTTACCCTTACTGGTTTGCTCTTTGCCAACTGACCTTTACCAAAATGTATTTTGATTTGAGGCTTATGCTGCCCTGAGCCACTTTATCGCTGCGCTGAGTGACACCCGGGTCCCCCCTCTGTGCTCCCTGCCTCAATGTCACCCCATGGTGCGCCCCTTAGAGCTCCTGAGGGACCGTGTTGCCGTCATGTTCATTCCCCAATAAACTGGAAGTAACTGCGCCTTGCGCGGCAACTTTCGGTGATGTCATCGCCAGAAATACATCACTAGAAGTAGGCTGCGATACTCAAAGTGGAGTAGAAGCTGTGCTTGGCCCATCCTGGAGCTGACTAGTAGGCCGCATGGCCTGTACGGTTTGTATAAAGGGCTGAACAGGTTCCGGATCAGTAACGGAAGGCCGCATTTGAACGGGTATTGGGTTTTTTGGCAATGGGAGTGTGGCGGTAGAAAAATGCACATTGCCAGGGCCTAAAGGGACATTTATTAGATCCTAAGGGGTTAAGGATATTTACATCAGGGGCCATTACTAAAACGGGTGGTGTGGCGGTAGTATTAATAACACCTGAGAGTGAAGTTTGGCCTTCTGAGGCAGCCATCGCAGCCGCAATGGTTGCTAAAAATGAGGAAACGGCTGTTGTTGCGGATGGCGGGACCGCTGCAAAAAGAGGGGTTAAATTAATATCTGGCAAATGATGAACCTGCGAATCTGATACCAGATTAATTTGTGATTGAGCAGGCGGTGAATCATTAGTGATCTCCTCAGCAGAGACACTCGTTTTGTGGAGTATGTACTAAGGATTGAATCTCATGCTGCATTTGAGTTGGGGGTATAAAATCAACATCATCCACAAGCTGAGAACCTATACTTATCTGCTTATTTGTCCTAGCAGAAGTAGATGGATTCTGGCCTTCCTGATAATGCCTTGGTGGTAACACAGACGCCTAGATTTAGAGTTTTGTCGGTAACGACCCGTGTAGCTAACGCTGGCTTTTTTTTCCCCGCACCTTTTAAATACCGCTGGTATTTAGAGTTCACAGAATGGCTGCGTTAGGCTCCAAAAAGGGAGCATACAGGCATATTTACCGCCACTGCAACTCTCAATACCAGCGGTGCTTACGGACGCGGCCAGCTTCAAAAACGTGCTCGTGCACGATTCCCCCATAGAAAACAATGGGGCATTTTGAGCTGAAAAAAAAACAAACACCTGCAAAAAAGCAGCGTTCAGCTCCTAACGCAGCCCCATTGTTTCCTATGGGGAAACACTTCCTAAGTCTGTACCTAACACCCTAACATGTACCCCGAGTCTAAACACCCCTAACCTTACACTTATTAACCCCTAATCTGCCGCCCCCGCTATCGCTGACACCTGCATATTTTTTTTAACCCCTAATCTGCCGCTCCGTACACCGCCGCTACCTACGTTATCCCTATGAACCCCTAATCTGCTGCCCCTAACACCGCCGACCCCTATATTATATTTATTAACCCCTAATCTGCTGCCCCCAACGTCGCCTCCACCTACCTACAATTATTAACCCCTAATCTGCCGACCGGACCTCACCGCTACTATAATAAATGTATTAACCCTTAATCCGCCTCACTCCCGCCTCAATAACCCTATAATAAATAGTATTAACCCCTAATCTGCCCTCCCTAACATCGCCGACACCTAACTTCAAGTATTAACCCCTAATCTGCCGACCGGACCTCACCGCTACTCTAATACATTTATTAACCCCTAAAGCTAAGTCTAACCTTAACCCTAACACCCCCCTAAATTAAAAATAATTTAAATCTAACAAAATAAATTAACTCTTATTAAATAAATTATTCCTATTTAAAGCTAAATACTTACCTGTAAAATAAACCCTAATATAGCTACAATATAAGTTATAATTATATTGTAGCTATTTTAGGATTAATATTTATTTTACAGGCAACTTTGTATTTATTTTAACCAGATACAATAGCTATTAAATAGTTAATAACTATTTAATAGTTACCTAGTTAAAATAATTACAAAATTACCTGTAAAATAAATCCTAACCTAAGTTACAATTAAACCTAACACTACACTATCAATAAATTAATTAAATAAAATACCTACAATTACCTACAATTAAACCTAACAATAAACTATCAATAAATTAATTAAATACAATACCTACAAATAAATACAATGAAATAAACTAACTAAAGTACAAAAAATAAAAAAGAACTGTTACAAAAAATAAAAAAATATTTACAAACATTAGAAAAATATTACAACAATTTTAAACTAATTACACCTACTCTAAGCCCCCTAATAAAATAACAAAGACCCCCAAAATAAAAAAATGCCCTACCCTATTCTAAAATTAAAATAGAAAAGCTCTTTTACCTTACCAGCCCTGAAAAGGGCCTTTTGCGGGGCATGTCCCAAAGAATTCAGCTCTTTTGCCTGAAAAAAAAAAACATACAATACCCCCCCCCAACATTACCACTCACCACCCACATACCCCTAATCTAACCCAAACCCCCCTTAAATAAACCTAACACTAAGCCCCTGAAGATCTCCCTACCTTGTCTTCACCACACCGGGTTCACCGATCGGTCCATAAGAGGCTCCAAAGTCTTCATCCAAGCCCATGCGGGGGGCTGAAGATGTCCATGATCCGGCTGAAGTCTTCATCCAAGCGGGAGCTGAAGAGGTCCATGATCCGACTGAAGTCTTCATCCAAGCGGGAGCTAAAGAGGTCCATGATCCGGCTGAAGTCTTCTATCAAGCGGCATCTTCAATCTTCTTTCTTCCGGATCCATGTTCATCCCGCCGACGCGGAACATCCATCTTCACCGACGACTTCCCGACGAATGACGGTTCCTTTAAGGGACGTCATCCAAGATGGCGTCCCTCGAATTCCGATTGGCTGATAGGATTCTATCAGCCAATCGGAATTAAGGTAGGAAAATTCTGATTGGCTGATGGAATCAGCCAATCAGATTCAAGTTCAATCCGATTGGCTGATCCAATCAGCCAATCAGATTGAGCTCGCATTCTATTGGCTGTTCCGATTTTTTGTACTTTAGTTAGTTTATTTAATTGTATTTATTTGTAGGTATTGTATTTAATTAATTTATTGATAGTGTTGTGTTAGGTTTAACTGTAGGTAATTGTAGGTATTTTATTTAATTAATTTATTGATAGTGTAGTGTTAGGTTTAATTGTAACTTAGGTTAGGATTTATTTTACAGGTAATTTTGTAATTATTTTAACTAGGTAACTATTAAATAGTTATTAACTATTTAATAGCTATTGTACCTGGTTAAAATAAATACAAAGTTACCTGTAAAATAAATATTAATCCTAAAATAGCTACAATATAATTATAATTTATATTGTAGCTATATTAGGGTTTATTTTACAGGTAAGTATTTAGCTTTAAATAGGATTAATTTATTTAATAAGAGTTAATTTATTTTGTTAGATTTAAATTATATTTAATTTAGGGGGGTGTTAGGGTTAAGGTTAGACTTAGCTTTAGGGGTTAATAAATGTATTAGAGTAGCGGTGAGGTCCGGTCGGCAGATTAGGGGTTAATACTTGAAGTTTGGTGTCGGCGATGTTAGGGAGGGCAGATTAGGGGTTAATACTATTTATTATAGGGTTATTGAGGCGGGAGTAGGGATGGGCGAATGTTTCGCAACATTCGAAAAACGGCACGAATTTTAACACATTCGTTCGTTCGAATCGAATTTCGAATGTTTACATAACATTCTAACATTCGATTTTCGAATATTCGGTTTCGAATTTTACGATTACATTCGAAAATTTTCGAATTCGAAAAATTCGAATTTAGATTGTAATAGTATTTCTAATGCTTTTTCTTTTAATGTAAAATTCGAATTATGCAATATTCGAATTCGAAAAATTCGAATTTAGATTGTAATAGTATTTCTAATGCTTTTTCTTTAAATGTAATATTCGAATTATGCAATACGTGTATTCGAATTCGAAAAATTCGAATTTAGATTGTAATAGTATTTCTAATGCTTTTTCTTTAAATGTAATATTCGAATTATGCAATATTCGAATTCGAAAAATTCGAATTTAGATTGTAATAGTATTTCTAATGCTTTTTCTTTAAATGTAATATTCGAATTATGCAATACGTGTATTCGAATTAGAAAAATTCGAATTTAGATTGTAATAGTATTTCTAATGCTTTTTCTTTAAATGTAATATTCGAATTATGCAATATTCGAATTCGAAAAATTCGAATTTAGATTGTAATAGTATTTCTAATGCTTTTTCTTTAAATGTAATATTCGAATTATGCAATACGTGTATTCGAATTCGAAAAATTCGAATTTAGATTGTAATAGTATTTCTAATGCTTTTAAATGTAATATTCGAATTATGCAATATTCGAATTCTAAAAATTCGAATTTAGATTGTAATAGTATTTCTAATGCTTTTTCTTTAAATGTAATATTCGAATTATGCAATATTCTAATTCGAAAAATTCGAATTTAGATTGTAATAGTATTTCTAATGCTTTTTCTTTAAATGTAATATTCGAATTATGCAATATTCGAATTCTAAAAATTCGAATTTAGATTGTAATAGTATTTCTAATGCTTTTTCTTTAAATGTAATATTCGAATTATGCAATACGTGTATTCGAATTCGAAAAATTCGAATTTAGATTGTAATAGTATTTCTAATGCTTTTAAATGTAATATTCAAATTATGCAATATTCGAATTTGAAAAATTCGAATTTATATTCGAATTCGAAAAATTCGAATTTATATTCGAATTCGAAAAATTCGAATTTCGAATGTAGACATTCGATATAATTATAAACATTCGAATTCGAAAGTGACATTCGAAAACTGTAAATAACATTCG